>NW_027208293.1:300000-504387 GCF_964237555.1 Oryctolagus cuniculus
CTAGGGGCTCCTGCTGGGACACACCTACTCCTGACGCGCACTGGGTGGTCCACGCGAGATGAGCTCGGTGCTGGGGTACTGGCTGTCCCACCGTGGCCTCCTGAGCCCGAGCGGACACGCGTGGGCCCTCTGCGAGGGCTGGCAGGGCCGGAGTCTGGGCCCTCCTGCGTTCCTGGGTGCCTCCGAGGTTCCCCCCACCTCCCTTGGGCCGGGCCGGGACGATGCGCAGCCCCAGGAACCCTGTGCCACCTGGCTGGCCCGTGGAGGCCCCGCCCACGGGCAGGGCAGCAAGCTCCAGAGCCCCACGGCCGATGCGCCCGACCCTGCAGCCTGCTGGCCGGCTGGAGCCACAGAGACGGCAGGTCTCCCCCGGCCAAGCCAAGAGTTGGCAGCGCGCTCCCCAAAAGCCTCCGCTGGCAGTTCCCGGGAGGATGCAACTGGCTGCCCCTGGCTGGCTCCCTCCCGCTGGTCGGGCAATGCAAAGCCAGACCCACTTCTGCCCCCTGGGGTCCTGGCCTCCAGGGCGCGCTTAGAAGCGGTGCGGGCGGGCCCCTTCGGCACCCGTCTGCCCTTCGCCCTTCGCCCGCCCGCGGAGCCTGCTGCAGCCAGCCCTGGCTCTAGGAGGCTGGCCAGCCGGCACTGCCAACTGGCCCCAGGTGCTAGCTAGAGGCAGCGGCAGGCCTCGGCAGCACACCTGCGGGCGCCCCCAGGCCGCACAAGCATTCTCGGAGGGAAGAGGAGCCCCAGGCCTCATCTCCCTCTGGCTGGCGGGCTCGCCGGCTCGCGCGTGCGCAGTCCAGGACTCCTCACAGGGAAGGCTTGTCTAGGGAGGGGCCGTTCCCGGGGTGGGGGGCGGCTGCTGCTGGGACACACCTACTCCTGACGCGCACTGGGTGGTCCACGCGAGATGAGCTCGGTGCTGGGGTACGGGCTGTCCCACCGTGGCCTCCTGAGCCCGAGCGGACACGCGTGGGCCCTCTCCGAGGGCCAGCAGGGCCAGAGTCTGGGCCCTCCTGCGTTCCTGGGCGCCTCCGAGGTCCCCCCCACCTCCCTTGGATCCCCGGGTCATACAAACATTCTCTGAGGACAGTTCGAGCCCACGGCAGCGTCCTCCTCTGGCTCTCGGGCTCTCTGGCTCCCTGGCTCATGCATGTGCAGACCAGGACTCCCTGTGCTAAGAGCTGGTAGGGCGGGGCTGTTCCTAGGGGCTCCTGCTGGGACACACCTACTCCTGACGCGCACTGGGTGGTCCACGCGAGATGAGCTCGGTGCTGGGGTACTGGCTGTCCCACCGTGGCCTCCTGAGCCCGAGCGGACACGCGTGGGCCCTCTGCGAGGGCTGGCAGGGCCGGAGTCTGGGCCCTCCTGCGTTCCTGGGTGCCTCCGAGGTTCCCCCCACCTCCCTTGGGCCGGGCCGGGCCGGGACGAGGCGCAGCCCCAGGAACCCTGTGCCACCTGGCTGGCCCGTGGAGGCCCCGCCCACGGGCAGGGCAGCAAGCTCCAGAGCCCCACGGCCGATGCGCCCGACCCTGCAGCCTGCTGGCCGGCTGGAGCCACAGAGACGGCAGGTCTCCCCCGGCCAAGCCAAGAGTTGGCAGCGCGCTCCCCAAAAGCCTCCGCTGGCAGTTCCCGGGAGGATGCAACTGGCTGCCCCTGGCTGGCTCCCTCCCGCTGGTCGGGCAATGCAAAGCCAGACCCACTTCTGCCCCCTGGGGTCCTGGCCTCCAGGGCGCGCTTAGAAGCGGTGCGGGCGGGCCCCTTCGGCACCCGTCTGCCCTTCGCCCGCCCGCCCGCCCGACCGCCCGCCCGCGGAGCCTGCTGCAGCCAGCCCTGGCTCTAGGAGGCTGGCCAGCCGGCACTGCCAACTGGCCCCAGGTGCTAGCTAGAGGCAGCGGCAGGCCTCGGCAGCACACCTGCGGGCGCCCCCAGGCCGCACAAGCATTCTCGGAGGGAAGAGGAGCCCCAGGCCTCATCTCCCTCTGGCTGGCGGGCTCGCCGGCTCGCGCGTGCGCAGTCCAGGACTCCTCACAGGGAAGGCTTGTCTAGGGAGGGGCCGTTCCCGGGGTGGGGGGCGGCTGCTGCTGGGACACACCTACTCCTGACGCGCACTGGGTGGTCCACGCGAGATGAGCTCGGTGCTGGGGTACGGGCTGTCCCACCGTGGCCTCCTGAGCCCGAGCGGACACGCGTGGGCCCTCTCCGAGGGCCAGCAGGGCCGGAGTCTGGGCCCTCCTGCGTTCCTGGGCGCCTCCGAGGTCCCCCCCACCTCCCTTGGATCCCCGGGTCATACAAACATTCTCTGAGGACAGTTCGAGCCCACGGCAGCGTCCTCCTCTGGCTCTCGGGCTCTCTGGCTCCCTGGCTCATGCATGTGCAGACCAGGACTCCCTGTGCTAAGAGCTGGTAGGGCGGGGCTGTTCCTAGGGGCTCCTGCTGGGACACACCTACTCCTGACGCGCACTGGGTGGTCCACGCGAGATGAGCTCGGTGCTGGGGTACTGGCTGTCCCACCGTGGCCTCCTGAGCCCGAGCGGACACGCGTGGGCCCTCTCCGAGGGCTGGCAGGGCCGGAGTCTGGGCCCTCCTGCGTTCATGGGTGCCTCCGAGGTTCCCCCCACCTCCCTTGGGCCGGGCCGGGACGAGGCGCAGCCCCAGGAACCCTGTGCCACCTGGCTGGCCCGTGGAGGCCCCGCCCACGGGCAGGGCAGCAAGCTCCAGAGCCCCACGGCCGATGCGCCCGACCCTGCAGCCTGCTGGCCGGCTGGAGCCACAGAGACGGCAGGTCTCCCCCGGCCAAGCCAAGAGTTGGCAGCGCGCTCCCCAAAAGCCTCCGCTGGCAGTTCCCGGGAGGATGCAACTGGCTGCCCCTGGCTGGCTCCCTCCCGCTGGTCGGGCAATGCAAAGCCAGACCCACTTCTGCCCCCTGGGGTCCTGGCCTCCAGGGCGGGCTTAGAGGCGGTGCGGGCGGGCCCCCTTCCGCTCCCGTCTGCCCTTCGCCCTTCGCCCGCCCGCCCGCCCGCGGAGCCTGCTGCAGCCAGCCCTGGCTCTAGGAGGCTGGCCAGCCGGCACTGCCAACTGGCCCCAGGTGCTAGCTAGAGGCAGCGGCAGGCCTCGGCAGCACACCTGCGGGCGCCCCCAGGCCGCACAAGCATTCTCGGAGGGAAGAGGAGCCCCAGGCCTCATCTCCCTCTGGCTGGCGGGCTCGCCGGCTCGCGCGTGCGCAGTCCAGGACTCCTCACAGGGAAGGCTTGTCTAGGGAGGGGCCGTTCCCGGGGTGGGGGGCGGCTGCTGCTGGGACACACCTACTCCTGAGGCGCACTGGGTGGTCCACGCGAGATGAGCTCGGTGCTGGGGTACGGGCTGTCCCACCGTGGCCTCCTGAGCCCGAGCGGACACGCGTGGGCCCTCTCCGAGGGCCAGCAGGGCCAGAGTCTGGGCCCTCCTGCGTTCCTGGGCGCCTCCGAGGTCCCCCCCACCTCCCTTGGATCCCCGGGTCATACAAACATTCTCTGAGGACAGTTCGAGCCCACGGCAGCGTCCTCCTCTGGCTCTCGGGCTCTCTGGCTCCCTGGCTCATGCATGTGCAGACCAGGACTCCCTGTGCTAAGAGCTGGTAGGGCGGGGCTGTTCCTAGGGGCTCCTGCTGGGACACACCTACTCCTGACGCGCACTGGGTGGTCCACGCGAGATGAGCTCGGTGCTGGGGTACTGGCTGTCCCACCGTGGCCTCCTGAGCCCGAGCGGACACGCGTGGGCCCTCTGCGAGGGCTGGCAGGGCCGGAGTCTGGGCCCTCCTGCGTTCCTGGGTGCCTCCGAGGTTCCCCCCACCTCCCTTGGGCCGGGCCGGGACGAGGCGCAGCCCCAGGAACCCTGTGCCACCTGGCTGGCCCGTGGAGGCCCCGCCCACGGGCAGGGCAGCAAGCTCCAGAGCCCCACGGCCGATGCGCCCGACCCTGCAGCCTGCTGGCCGGCTGGAGCCACAGAGACGGCAGGTCTCCCCCGGCCAAGCCAAGAGTTGGCAGCGCGCTCCCCAAAAGCCTCCGCTGGCAGTTCCCGGGAGGATGCAACTGGCTGCCCCTGGCTGGCTCCCTCCCGCTGGTCGGGCAATGCAAAGCCAGACCCACTTCTGCCCCCTGGGGTCCTGGCCTCCAGGGCGCGCTTAGAAGCGGTGCGGGCGGGCCCCTTCGGCACCCGTCTGCCCTTCGCCCTTCGCCCGCCCGCGGAGCCTGCTGCAGCCAGCCCTGGCTCTAGGAGGCTGGCCAGCCGGCACTGCCAACTGGCCCCAGGTGCTAGCTAGAGGCAGCGGCAGGCCTCGGCAGCACACCTGCGGGCGCCCCCAGGCCGCACAAGCATTCTCGGAGGGAAGAGGAGCCCCAGGCCTCATCTCCCTCTGGCTGGCGGGCTCGCCGGCTCGCGCGTGCGCAGTCCAGGACTCCTCACAGGGAAGGCTTGTCTAGGGAGGGGCCGTTCCCGGGGTGGGGGGCGGCTGCTGCTGGGACACACCTACTCCTGAGGCGCACTGGGTGGTCCACGCGAGATGAGCTCGGTGCTGGGGTACGGGCTGTCCCACCGTGGCCTCCTGAGCCCGAGCGGACACGCGTGGGCCCTCTCCGAGGGCCAGCAGGGCCAGAGTCTGGGCCCTCCTGCGTTCCTGGGCGCCTCCGAGGTCCCCCCCACCTCCCTTGGATCCCCGGGTCATACAAACATTCTCTGAGGACAGTTCGAGCCCACGGCAGCGTCCTCCTCTGGCTCTCGGGCTCTCTGGCTCCCTGGCTCATGCATGTGCAGACCAGGACTCCCTGTGCTAAGAGCTGGTAGGGCGGGGCTGTTCCTAGGGGCTCCTGCTGGGACACACCTACTCCTGACGCGCACTGGGTGGTCCACGCGAGATGAGCTCGGTGCTGGGGTACTGGCTGTCCCACCGTGGCCTCCTGAGCCCGAGCGGACACGCGTGGGCCCTCTGCGAGGGCTGGCAGGGCCGGAGTCTGGGCCCTCCTGCGTTCCTGGGTGCCTCCGAGGTTCCCCCCACCTCCCTTGGGCCGGGCCGGGCCGGGACGAGGCGCAGCCCCAGGAACCCTGTGCCACCTGGCTGGCCCGTGGAGGCCCCGCCCACGGGCAGGGCAGCAAGCTCCAGAGCCCCACGGCCGATGCGCCCGACCCTGCAGCCTGCTGGCCGGCTGGAGCCACAGAGACGGCAGGTCTCCCCCGGCCAAGCCAAGAGTTGGCAGCGCGCTCCCCAAAAGCCTCCGCTGGCAGTTCCCGGGAGGATGCAACTGGCTGCCCCTGGCTGGCTCCCTCCCGCTGGTCGGGCAATGCAAAGCCAGACCCACTTCTGCCCCCTGGGGTCCTGGCCTCCAGGGCGCGCTTAGAAGCGGTGCGGGCGGGCCCCTTCGGCACCCGTCTGCCCTTCGCCCGCCCGCCCGCCCGACCGCCCGCCCGCGGAGCCTGCTGCAGCCAGCCCTGGCTCTAGGAGGCTGGCCAGCCGGCACTGCCAACTGGCCCCAGGTGCTAGCTAGAGGCAGCGGCAGGCCTCGGCAGCACACCTGCGGGCGCCCCCAGGCCGCACAAGCATTCTCGGAGGGAAGAGGAGCCCCAGGCCTCATCTCCCTCTGGCTGGCGGGCTCGCCGGCTCGCGCGTGCGCAGTCCAGGACTCCTCACAGGGAAGGCTTGTCTAGGGAGGGGCCGTTCCCGGGGTGGGGGGCGGCTGCTGCTGGGACACACCTACTCCTGACGCGCACTGGGTGGTCCACGCGAGATGAGCTCGGTGCTGGGGTACGGGCTGTCCCACCGTGGCCTCCTGAGCCCGAGCGGACACGCGTGGGCCCTCTCCGAGGGCCAGCAGGGCCGGAGTCTGGGCCCTCCTGCGTTCCTGGGCGCCTCCGAGGTCCCCCCCACCTCCCTTGGATCCCCGGGTCATACAAACATTCTCTGAGGACAGTTCGAGCCCACGGCAGCGTCCTCCTCTGGCTCTCGGGCTCTCTGGCTCCCTGGCTCATGCATGTGCAGACCAGGACTCCCTGTGCTAAGAGCTGGTAGGGCGGGGCTGTTCCTAGGGGCTCCTGCTGGGACACACCTACTCCTGACGCGCACTGGGTGGTCCACGCGAGATGAGCTCGGTGCTGGGGTACTGGCTGTCCCACCGTGGCCTCCTGAGCCCGAGCGGACACGCGTGGGCCCTCTGCGAGGGCTGGCAGGGCCGGAGTCTGGGCCCTCCTGCGTTCCTGGGTGCCTCCGAGGTTCCCCCCACCTCCCTTGGGCCGGGCCGGGCCGGGACGAGGCGCAGCCCCAGGAACCCTGTGCCACCTGGCTGGCCCGTGGAGGCCCCGCCCACGGGCAGGGCAGCAAGCTCCAGAGCCCCACGGCCGATGCGCCCGACCCTGCAGCCTGCTGGCCGGCTGGAGCCACAGAGACGGCAGGTCTCCCCCGGCCAAGCCAAGAGTTGGCAGCGCGCTCCCCAAAAGCCTCCGCTGGCAGTTCCCGGGAGGATGCAACTGGCTGCCCCTGGCTGGCTCCCTCCCGCTGGTCGGGCAATGCAAAGCCAGACCCACTTCTGCCCCCTGGGGTCCTGGCCTCCAGGGCGCGCTTAGAAGCGGTGCGGGCGGGCCCCTTCGGCACCCGTCTGCCCTTCGCCCGCCCGCCCGCCCGCCCGCCCGCGGAGCCTGCTGCAGCCAGCCCTGGCTCTAGGAGGCTGGCCAGCCGGCACTGCCAACTGGCCCCAGGTGCTAGCTAGAGGCAGCGGCAGGCCTCGGCAGCACACCTGCGGGCGCCCCCAGGCCGCACAAGCATTCTCGGAGGGAAGAGGAGCCCCAGGCCTCATCTCCCTCTGGCTGGCGGGCTCCCCGGCTCGCGCGTGCACAGTCCAGGACTCCTCACAGGGAAGGCTTGTCTAGGGAGGGGCCGTTCCCGGGGTGGGGGGCGGCTGCTGCTGGGACACACCTACTCCTGACACCCACTGGGTGGTCCACGCGAGATGAGCTCGGTGCTGGGGTACGGGCTGTCCCACCGTGGCCTCCTGAGCCCGAGCGGACACGCGTGGGCCCTCTCCGAGGGCCAGCAGGGCCGGAGTCTGGGCCCTCCTGCGTTCCTGGGCGCCTCCGAGGTCCCCCCCACCTCCCTTGGATCCCCGGGTCATACAAACATTCTCTGAGGACAGTTCGAGCCCACGGCAGCGTCCTCCTCTGGCTCTCGGGCTCTCTGGCTCCCTGGCTCATGCATGTGCAGACCAGGACTCCCTGTGCTAAGAGCTGGTAGGGCGGGGCTGTTCCTAGGGGCTCCTGCTGGGACACACCTACTCCTGATGCGCACTGGGTGGTCCACGCGAGATGAGCTCGGTGCTGGGGTACTGGCTGTCCCACCGTGGCCTCCTGAGCCCGAGCGGACACGCGTGGGCCCTCTCCGAGGGCTGGCAGGGCCAGAGTCTGGGCCCTCCTGCGTTCCTGGGTGCCTCCGAGGTTCCCCCCACCTCCCTTGGGCCGGGCCGGGACGAGGCGCAGCCCCAGGAACCCTGTGCCACCTGGCTGGCCCGTGGAGGCCCCGCCCACGGGCAGGGCAGCAAGCTCCAGAGCCCCACGGCCGATGCGCCCGACCCTGCAGCCTGCTGGCCGGCTGGAGCCACAGAGACGGCAGGTCTCCCCCGGCCAAGCCAAGAGTTGGCAGCGCGCTCCCCAAAAGCCTCCGCTGGCAGTTCCCGGGAGGATGCAACTGGCTGCCCCTGGCTGGCTCCCTCCCGCTGGTCGGGCAATGCAAAGCCAGACCCACTTCTGCCCCCTGGGGTCCTGGCCTCCAGGGCGCGCTTAGAGGCGGTGCGGGCGGGCCCCTTCGGCTCCTGTCTGCCCTTCGCCCGCCCGCGGAGCCTGCTGCAGCCAGCCCTGGCTCTAGGAGGCTGGCCAGCCGGCACTGCCAACTGGCCCCAGGTGCTAGCTAGAGGCAGCGGCAGGCCTCGGCAGCACACCTGCGGGCGCCCCCAGGCCGCACAAGCATTCTCGGAGGGAAGAGGAGCCCCAGGCCTCATCTCCCTCTGGCTGGCGGGCTCGCCGGCTCGCGCGTGCGCAGTCCAGGACTCCTCACAGGGAAGGCTTGTCTAGGGAGGGGCCGTTCCCGGGGTGGGGGGCGGCTGCTGCTGGGACACACCTACTCCTGACGCGCACTGGGTGGTCCACGCGAGATGAGCTCGGTGCTGGGGTACGGGCTGTCCCACCGTGGCCTCCTGAGCCCGAGCGGACACGCGTGGGCCCTCTCCGAGGGCCAGCAGGGCCGGAGTCTGGGCCCTCCTGCGTTCCTGGGCGCCTCCGAGGTCCCCCCCACCTCCCTTGGATCCCCGGGTCATACAAACATTCTCTGAGGACAGTTCGAGCCCACGGCAGCGTCCTCCTCTGGCTCTCGGGCTCTCTGGCTCCCTGGCTCATGCATGTGCAGACCAGGACTCCCTGTGCTAAGAGCTGGTAGGGCGGGGCTGTTCCTAGGGGCTCCTGCTGGGACACACCTACTCCTGACGCGCACTGGGTGGTCCACGCGAGATGAGCTCGGTGCTGGGGTACTGGCTGTCCCACCGTGGCCTCCTGAGCCCGAGCGGACACGCGTGGGCCCTCTGCGAGGGCTGGCAGGGCCGGAGTCTGGGCCCTCCTGCGTTCCTGGGTGCCTCCGAGGTTCCCCCCACCTCCCTTGGGCCGGGCCGGGCCGGGACGAGGCGCAGCCCCAGGAACCCTGTGCCACCTGGCTGGCCCGTGGAGGCCCCGCCCACGGGCAGGGCAGCAAGCTCCAGAGCCCCACGGCCGATGCGCCCGACCCTGCAGCCTGCTGGCCGGCTGGAGCCACAGAGACGGCAGGTCTCCCCCGGCCAAGCCAAGAGTTGGCAGCGCGCTCCCCAAAAGCCTCCGCTGGCAGTTCCCGGGAGGATGCAACTGGCTGCCCCTGGCTGGCTCCCTCCCGCTGGTCGGGCAATGCAAAGCCAGACCCACTTCTGCCCCCTGGGGTCCTGGCCTCCAGGGCGCGCTTAGAAGCGGTGCGGGCGGGCCCCTTCGGCACCCGTCTGCCCTTCGCCCGCCCGCCCGCCCGCCCGCCCGCCCGCGGAGCCTGCTGCAGCCAGCCCTGGCTCTAGGAGGCTGGCCAGCCGGCACTGCCAACTGGCCCCAGGTGCTAGCTAGAGGCAGCGGCAGGCCTCGGCAGCACACCTGCGGGCGCCCCCAGGCCGCACAAGCATTCTCGGAGGGAAGAGGAGCCCCAGGCCTCATCTCCCTCTGGCTGGCGGGCTCCCCGGCTCGCGCGTGCACAGTCCAGGACTCCTCACAGGGAAGGCTTGTCTAGGGAGGGGCCGTTCCCGGGGTGGGGGGCGGCTGCTGCTGGGACACACCTACTCCTGACACCCACTGGGTGGTCCACGCGAGATGAGCTCGGTGCTGGGGTACGGGCTGTCCCACCGTGGCCTCCTGAGCCCGAGCGGACACGCGTGGGCCCTCTCCGAGGGCCAGCAGGGCCGGAGTCTGGGCCCTCCTGCGTTCCTGGGCGCCTCCGAGGTCCCCCCCACCTCCCTTGGATCCCCGGGTCATACAAACATTCTCTGAGGACAGTTCGAGCCCACGGCAGCGTCCTCCTCTGGCTCTCGGGCTCTCTGGCTCCCTGGCTCATGCATGTGCAGACCAGGACTCCCTGTGCTAAGAGCTGGTAGGGCGGGGCTGTTCCTAGGGGCTCCTGCTGGGACACACCTACTCCTGATGCGCACTGGGTGGTCCACGCGAGATGAGCTCGGTGCTGGGGTACTGGCTGTCCCACCGTGGCCTCCTGAGCCCGAGCGGACACGCGTGGGCCCTCTCCGAGGGCTGGCAGGGCCAGAGTCTGGGCCCTCCTGCGTTCCTGGGTGCCTCCGAGGTTCCCCCCACCTCCCTTGGGCCGGGCCGGGACGAGGCGCAGCCCCAGGAACCCTGTGCCACCTGGCTGGCCCGTGGAGGCCCCGCCCACGGGCAGGGCAGCAAGCTCCAGAGCCCCACGGCCGATGCGCCCGACCCTGCAGCCTGCTGGCCGGCTGGAGCCACAGAGACGGCAGGTCTCCCCCGGCCAAGCCAAGAGTTGGCAGCGCGCTCCCCAAAAGCCTCCGCTGGCAGTTCCCGGGAGGATGCAACTGGCTGCCCCTGGCTGGCTCCCTCCCGCTGGTCGGGCAATGCAAAGCCAGACCCACTTCTGCCCCCTGGGGTCCTGGCCTCCAGGGCGCGCTTAGAGGCGGTGCGGGCGGGCCCCTTCGGCTCCTGTCTGCCCTTCGCCCGCCCGCGGAGCCTGCTGCAGCCAGCCCTGGCTCTAGGAGGCTGGCCAGCCGGCACTGCCAACTGGCCCCAGGTGCTAGCTAGAGGCAGCGGCAGGCCTCGGCAGCACACCTGCGGGCGCCCCCAGGCCGCACAAGCATTCTCGGAGGGAAGAGGAGCCCCAGGCCTCATCTCCCTCTGGCTGGCGGGCTCGCCGGCTCGCGCGTGCGCAGTCCAGGACTCCTCACAGGGAAGGCTTGTCTAGGGAGGGGCCGTTCCCGGGGTGGGGGGCGGCTGCTGCTGGGACACACCTACTCCTGAGGCGCACTGGGTGGTCCACGCGAGATGAGCTCGGTGCTGGGGTACGGGCTGTCCCACCGTGGCCTCCTGAGCCCGAGCGGACACGCGTGGGCCCTCTCCGAGGGCCAGCAGGGCCGGAGTCTGGGCCCTCCTGCGTTCCTGGGCGCCTCCGAGGTCCCCCCCACCTCCCTTGGATCCCCGGGTCATACAAACATTCTCTGAGGACAGTTCGAGCCCACGGCAGCGTCCTCCTCTGGCTCTCGGGCTCTCTGGCTCCCTGGCTCATGCATGTGCAGACCAGGACTCCCTGTGCTAAGAGCTGGTAGGGCGGGGCTGTTCCTAGGGGCTCCTGCTGGGACACACCTACTCCTGACGCGCACTGGGTGGTCCACGCGAGATGAGCTCGGTGCTGGGGTACTGGCTGTCCCACCGTGGCCTCCTGAGCCCGAGCGGACACGCGTGGGCCCTCTGCGAGGGCTGGCAGGGCCGGAGTCTGGGCCCTCCTGCGTTCCTGGGTGCCTCCGAGGTTCCCCCCACCTCCCTTGGGCCGGGCCGGGCCGGGACGAGGCGCAGCCCCAGGAACCCTGTGCCACCTGGCTGGCCCGTGGAGGCCCCGCCCACGGGCAGGGCAGCAAGCTCCAGAGCCCCACGGCCGATGCGCCCGACCCTGCAGCCTGCTGGCCGGCTGGAGCCACAGAGACGGCAGGTCTCCCCCGGCCAAGCCAAGAGTTGGCAGCGCGCTCCCCAAAAGCCTCCGCTGGCAGTTCCCGGGAGGATGCAACTGGCTGCCCCTGGCTGGCTCCCTCCCGCTGGTCGGGCAATGCAAAGCCAGACCCACTTCTGCCCCCTGGGGTCCTGGCCTCCAGGGCGCGCTTAGAAGCGGTGCGGGCGGGCCCCTTCGGCACCCGTCTGCCCTTCGCCCGCCCGCCCGCCCGCCCGCGGAGCCTGCTGCAGCCAGCCCTGGCTCTAGGAGGCTGGCCAGCCGGCACTGCCAACTGGCCCCAGGTGCTAGCTAGAGGCAGCGGCAGGCCTCGGCAGCACACCTGCGGGCGCCCCCAGGCCGCACAAGCATTCTCGGAGGGAAGAGGAGCCCCAGGCCTCATCTCCCTCTGGCTGGCGGGCTCCCCGGCTCGCGCGTGCACAGTCCAGGACTCCTCACAGGGAAGGCTTGTCTAGGGAGGGGCCGTTCCCGGGGTGGGGGGCGGCTGCTGCTGGGACACACCTACTCCTGACACCCACTGGGTGGTCCACGCGAGATGAGCTCGGTGCTGGGGTACGGGCTGTCCCACCGTGGCCTCCTGAGCCCGAGCGGACACGCGTGGGCCCTCTCCGAGGGCCAGCAGGGCCGGAGTCTGGGCCCTCCTGCGTTCCTGGGCGCCTCCGAGGTCCCCCCCACCTCCCTTGGATCCCCGGGTCATACAAACATTCTCTGAGGACAGTTCGAGCCCACGGCAGCGTCCTCCTCTGGCTCTCGGGCTCTCTGGCTCCCTGGCTCATGCATGTGCAGACCAGGACTCCCTGTGCTAAGAGCTGGTAGGGCGGGGCTGTTCCTAGGGGCTCCTGCTGGGACACACCTACTCCTGATGCGCACTGGGTGGTCCACGCGAGATGAGCTCGGTGCTGGGGTACTGGCTGTCCCACCGTGGCCTCCTGAGCCCGAGCGGACACGCGTGGGCCCTCTCCGAGGGCTGGCAGGGCCAGAGTCTGGGCCCTCCTGCGTTCCTGGGTGCCTCCGAGGTTCCCCCCACCTCCCTTGGGCCGGGCCGGGACGAGGCGCAGCCCCAGGAACCCTGTGCCACCTGGCTGGCCCGTGGAGGCCCCGCCCACGGGCAGGGCAGCAAGCTCCAGAGCCCCACGGCCGATGCGCCCGACCCTGCAGCCTGCTGGCCGGCTGGAGCCACAGAGACGGCAGGTCTCCCCCGGCCAAGCCAAGAGTTGGCAGCGCGCTCCCCAAAAGCCTCCGCTGGCAGTTCCCGGGAGGATGCAACTGGCTGCCCCTGGCTGGCTCCCTCCCGCTGGTCGGGCAATGCAAAGCCAGACCCACTTCTGCCCCCTGGGGTCCTGGCCTCCAGGGCGCGCTTAGAGGCGGTGCGGGCGGGCCCCTTCGGCTCCTGTCTGCCCTTCGCCCGCCCGCGGAGCCTGCTGCAGCCAGCCCTGGCTCTAGGAGGCTGGCCAGCCGGCACTGCCAACTGGCCCCAGGTGCTAGCTAGAGGCAGCGGCAGGCCTCGGCAGCACACCTGCGGGCGCCCCCAGGCCGCACAAGCATTCTCGGAGGGAAGAGGAGCCCCAGGCCTCATCTCCCTCTGGCTGGCGGGCTCGCCGGCTCGCGCGTGCGCAGTCCAGGACTCCTCACAGGGAAGGCTTGTCTAGGGAGGGGCCGTTCCCGGGGTGGGGGGCGGCTGCTGCTGGGACACACCTACTCCTGAGGCGCACTGGGTGGTCCACGCGAGATGAGCTCGGTGCTGGGGTACGGGCTGTCCCACCGTGGCCTCCTGAGCCCGAGCGGACACGCGTGGGCCCTCTCCGAGGGCCAGCAGGGCCAGAGTCTGGGCCCTCCTGCGTTCCTGGGCGCCTCCGAGGTCCCCCCCACCTCCCTTGGATCCCCGGGTCATACAAACATTCTCTGAGGACAGTTCGAGCCCACGGCAGCGTCCTCCTCTGGCTCTCGGGCTCTCTGGCTCCCTGGCTCATGCATGTGCAGACCAGGACTCCCTGTGCTAAGAGCTGGTAGGGCGGGGCTGTTCCTAGGGGCTCCTGCTGGGACACACCTACTCCTGACGCGCACTGGGTGGTCCACGCGAGATGAGCTCGGTGCTGGGGTACTGGCTGTCCCACCGTGGCCTCCTGAGCCCGAGCGGACACGCGTGGGCCCTCTGCGAGGGCTGGCAGGGCCGGAGTCTGGGCCCTCCTGCGTTCCTGGGTGCCTCCGAGGTTCCCCCCACCTCCCTTGGGCCGGGCCGGGCCGGGACGAGGCGCAGCCCCAGGAACCCTGTGCCACCTGGCTGGCCCGTGGAGGCCCCGCCCACGGGCAGGGCAGCAAGCTCCAGAGCCCCACGGCCGATGCGCCCGACCCTGCAGCCTGCTGGCCGGCTGGAGCCACAGAGACGGCAGGTCTCCCCCGGCCAAGCCAAGAGTTGGCAGCGCGCTCCCCAAAAGCCTCCGCTGGCAGTTCCCGGGAGGATGCAACTGGCTGCCCCTGGCTGGCTCCCTCCCGCTGGTCGGGCAATGCAAAGCCAGACCCACTTCTGCCCCCTGGGGTCCTGGCCTCCAGGGCGCGCTTAGAAGCGGTGCGGGCGGGCCCCTTCGGCACCCGTCTGCCCTTCGCCCGCCCGCCCGCCCGACCGCCCGCCCGCGGAGCCTGCTGCAGCCAGCCCTGGCTCTAGGAGGCTGGCCAGCCGGCACTGCCAACTGGCCCCAGGTGCTAGCTAGAGGCAGCGGCAGGCCTCGGCAGCACACCTGCGGGCGCCCCCAGGCCGCACAAGCATTCTCGGAGGGAAGAGGAGCCCCAGGCCTCATCTCCCTCTGGCTGGCGGGCTCGCCGGCTCGCGCGTGCGCAGTCCAGGACTCCTCACAGGGAAGGCTTGTCTAGGGAGGGGCCGTTCCCGGGGTGGGGGGCGGCTGCTGCTGGGACACACCTACTCCTGACGCGCACTGGGTGGTCCACGCGAGATGAGCTCGGTGCTGGGGTACGGGCTGTCCCACCGTGGCCTCCTGAGCCCGAGCGGACACGCGTGGGCCCTCTCCGAGGGCCAGCAGGGCCGGAGTCTGGGCCCTCCTGCGTTCCTGGGCGCCTCCGAGGTCCCCCCCACCTCCCTTGGATCCCCGGGTCATACAAACATTCTCTGAGGACAGTTCGAGCCCACGGCAGCGTCCTCCTCTGGCTCTCGGGCTCTCTGGCTCCCTGGCTCATGCATGTGCAGACCAGGACTCCCTGTGCTAAGAGCTGGTAGGGCGGGGCTGTTCCTAGGGGCTCCTGCTGGGACACACCTACTCCTGACGCGCACTGGGTGGTCCACGCGAGATGAGCTCGGTGCTGGGGTACTGGCTGTCCCACCGTGGCCTCCTGAGCCCGAGCGGACACGCGTGGGCCCTCTCCGAGGGCTGGCAGGGCCGGAGTCTGGGCCCTCCTGCGTTCATGGGTGCCTCCGAGGTTCCCCCCACCTCCCTTGGGCCGGGCCGGGACGAGGCGCAGCCCCAGGAACCCTGTGCCACCTGGCTGGCCCGTGGAGGCCCCGCCCACGGGCAGGGCAGCAAGCTCCAGAGCCCCACGGCCGATGCGCCCGACCCTGCAGCCTGCTGGCCGGCTGGAGCCACAGAGACGGCAGGTCTCCCCCGGCCAAGCCAAGAGTTGGCAGCGCGCTCCCCAAAAGCCTCCGCTGGCAGTTCCCGGGAGGATGCAACTGGCTGCCCCTGGCTGGCTCCCTCCCGCTGGTCGGGCAATGCAAAGCCAGACCCACTTCTGCCCCCTGGGGTCCTGGCCTCCAGGGCGGGCTTAGAGGCGGTGCGGGCGGGCCCCCTTCCGCTCCCGTCTGCCCTTCGCCCTTCGCCCGCCCGCCCGCCCGCGGAGCCTGCTGCAGCCAGCCCTGGCTCTAGGAGGCTGGCCAGCCGGCACTGCCAACTGGCCCCAGGTGCTAGCTAGAGGCAGCGGCAGGCCTCGGCAGCACACCTGCGGGCGCCCCCAGGCCGCACAAGCATTCTCGGAGGGAAGAGGAGCCCCAGGCCTCATCTCCCTCTGGCTGGCGGGCTCGCCGGCTCGCGCGTGCGCAGTCCAGGACTCCTCACAGGGAAGGCTTGTCTAGGGAGGGGCCGTGCCCGGGGTGGGGGGCGGCTGCTGCTGGGACACACCTACTCCTGACGCGCACTGGGTGGTCCACGCGAGATGAGCTCGGTGCTGGGGTACGGGCTGTCCCACCGTGGCCTCCTGAGCCCGAGCGGACACGCGTGGGCCCTCTCCGAGGGCCAGCAGGGCCAGAGTCTGGGCCCTCCTGCGTTCCTGGGCGCCTCCGAGGTCCCCCCCACCTCCCTTGGATCCCCGGGTCATACAAACATTCTCTGAGGACAGTTCGAGCCCACGGCAGCGTCCTCCTCTGGCTCTCGGGCTCTCTGGCTCCCTGGCTCATGCATGTGCAGACCAGGACTCCCTGTGCTAAGAGCTGGTAGGGCGGGGCTGTTCCTAGGGGCTCCTGCTGGGACACACCTACTCCTGACGCGCACTGGGTGGTCCACGCGAGATGAGCTCGGTGCTGGGGTACTGGCTGTCCCACCGTGGCCTCCTGAGCCCGAGCGGACACGCGTGGGCCCTCTGCGAGGGCTGGCAGGGCCGGAGTCTGGGCCCTCCTGCGTTCCTGGGTGCCTCCGAGGTTCCCCCCACCTCCCTTGGGCCGGGCCGGGACGATGCGCAGCCCCAGGAACCCTGTGCCACCTGGCTGGCCCGTGGAGGCCCCGCCCACGGGCAGGGCAGCAAGCTCCAGAGCCCCACGGCCGATGCGCCCGACCCTGCAGCCTGCTGGCCGGCTGGAGCCACAGAGACGGCAGGTCTCCCCCGGCCAAGCCAAGAGTTGGCAGCGCGCTCCCCAAAAGCCTCCGCTGGCAGTTCCCGGGAGGATGCAACTGGCTGCCCCTGGCTGGCTCCCTCCCGCTGGTCGGGCAATGCAAAGCCAGACCCACTTCTGCCCCCTGGGGTCCTGGCCTCCAGGGCGCGCTTAGAAGCGGTGCGGGCGGGCCCCTTCGGCACCCGTCTGCCCTTCGCCCGCCCGCCCGCCCGACCGCCCGCCCGCGGAGCCTGCTGCAGCCAGCCCTGGCTCTAGGAGGCTGGCCAGCCGGCACTGCCAACTGGCCCCAGGTGCTAGCTAGAGGCAGCGGCAGGCCTCGGCAGCACACCTGCGGGCGCCCCCAGGCCGCACAAGCATTCTCGGAGGGAAGAGGAGCCCCAGGCCTCATCTCCCTCTGGCTGGCGGGCTCGCCGGCTCGCGCGTGCGCAGTCCAGGACTCCTCACAGGGAAGGCTTGTCTAGGGAGGGGCCGTTCCCGGGGTGGGGGGCGGCTGCTGCTGGGACACACCTACTCCTGACGCGCACTGGGTGGTCCACGCGAGATGAGCTCGGTGCTGGGGTACGGGCTGTCCCACCGTGGCCTCCTGAGCCCGAGCGGACACGCGTGGGCCCTCTCCGAGGGCCAGCAGGGCCGGAGTCTGGGCCCTCCTGCGTTCCTGGGCGCCTCCGAGGTCCCCCCCACCTCCCTTGGATCCCCGGGTCATACAAACATTCTCTGAGGACAGTTCGAGCCCACGGCAGCGTCCTCCTCTGGCTCTCGGGCTCTCTGGCTCCCTGGCTCATGCATGTGCAGACCAGGACTCCCTGTGCTAAGAGCTGGTAGGGCGGGGCTGTTCCTAGGGGCTCCTGCTGGGACACACCTACTCCTGACGCGCACTGGGTGGTCCACGCGAGATGAGCTCGGTGCTGGGGTACTGGCTGTCCCACCGTGGCCTCCTGAGCCCGAGCGGACACGCGTGGGCCCTCTCCGAGGGCTGGCAGGGCCGGAGTCTGGGCCCTCCTGCGTTCATGGGTGCCTCCGAGGTTCCCCCCACCTCCCTTGGGCCGGGCCGGGACGAGGCGCAGCCCCAGGAACCCTGTGCCACCTGGCTGGCCCGTGGAGGCCCCGCCCACGGGCAGGGCAGCAAGCTCCAGAGCCCCACGGCCGATGCGCCCGACCCTGCAGCCTGCTGGCCGGCTGGAGCCACAGAGACGGCAGGTCTCCCCCGGCCAAGCCAAGAGTTGGCAGCGCGCTCCCCAAAAGCCTCCGCTGGCAGTTCCCGGGAGGATGCAACTGGCTGCCCCTGGCTGGCTCCCTCCCGCTGGTCGGGCAATGCAAAGCCAGACCCACTTCTGCCCCCTGGGGTCCTGGCCTCCAGGGCGGGCTTAGAGGCGGTGCGGGCGGGCCCCCTTCCGCTCCCGTCTGCCCTTCGCCCTTCGCCCGCCCGCCCGCCCGCGGAGCCTGCTGCAGCCAGCCCTGGCTCTAGGAGGCTGGCCAGCCGGCACTGCCAACTGGCCCCAGGTGCTAGCTAGAGGCAGCGGCAGGCCTCGGCAGCACACCTGCGGGCGCCCCCAGGCCGCACAAGCATTCTCGGAGGGAAGAGGAGCCCCAGGCCTCATCTCCCTCTGGCTGGCGGGCTCGCCGGCTCGCGCGTGCGCAGTCCAGGACTCCTCACAGGGAAGGCTTGTCTAGGGAGGGGCCGTTCCCGGGGTGGGGGGCGGCTGCTGCTGGGACACACCTACTCCTGAGGCGCACTGGGTGGTCCACGCGAGATGAGCTCGGTGCTGGGGTACGGGCTGTCCCACCGTGGCCTCCTGAGCCCGAGCGGACACGCGTGGGCCCTCTCCGAGGGCCAGCAGGGCCGGAGTCTGGGCCCTCCTGCGTTCCTGGGCGCCTCCGAGGTCCCCCCCACCTCCCTTGGATCCCCGGGTCATACAAACATTCTCTGAGGACAGTTCGAGCCCACGGCAGCGTCCTCCTCTGGCTCTCTGGCTCTCTGGCTCCCTGGCTCATGCATGTGCAGACCAGGACTCCCTGTGCTAAGAGCTGGTAGGGCGGGGCTGTTCCTAGGGGCTCCTGCTGGGACACACCTACTCCTGACGCGCACTGGGTGGTCCACGCGAGATGAGCTCGGTGCTGGGGTACTGGCTGTCCCACCGTGGCCTCCTGAGCCCGAGCGGACACGCGTGGGCCCTCTGCGAGGGCTGGCAGGGCCGGAGTCTGGGCCCTCCTGCGTTCCTGGGTGCCTCCGAGGTTCCCCCCACCTCCCTTGGGCCGGGCCGGGACGAGGCGCAGCCCCAGGAACCCTGTGCCACCTGGCTGGCCCGTGGAGGCCCCGCCCACGGGCAGGGCAGCAAGCTCCAGAGCCCCACGGCCGATGCGCCCGACCCTGCAGCCTGCTGGCCGGCTGGAGCCACAGAGACGGCAGGTCTCCCCCGGCCAAGCCAAGAGTTGGCAGCGCGCTCCCCAAAAGCCTCCGCTGGCAGTTCCCGGGAGGATGCAACTGGCTGCCCCTGGCTGGCTCCCTCCCGCTGGTCGGGCAATGCAAAGCCAGACCCACTTCTGCCCCCTGGGGTCCTGGCCTCCAGGGCGCGCTTAGAAGCGGTGCGGGCGGGCCCCTTCGGCACCCGTCTGCCCTTCGCCCGCCCGCCCGCCCGCCCGCCCGCGGAGCCTGCTGCAGCCAGCCCTGGCTCTAGGAGGCTGGCCAGCCGGCACTGCCAACTGGCCCCAGGTGCTAGCTAGAGGCAGCGGCAGGCCTCGGCAGCACACCTGCGGGCGCCCCCAGGCCGCACAAGCATTCTCGGAGGGAAGAGGAGCCCCAGGCCTCATCTCCCTCTGGCTGGCGGGCTCCCCGGCTCGCGCGTGCACAGTCCAGGACTCCTCACAGGGAAGGCTTGTCTAGGGAGGGGCCGTTCCCGGGGTGGGGGGCGGCTGCTGCTGGGACACACCTACTCCTGACACCCACTGGGTGGTCCACGCGAGATGAGCTCGGTGCTGGGGTACGGGCTGTCCCACCGTGGCCTCCTGAGCCCGAGCGGACACGCGTGGGCCCTCTCCGAGGGCCAGCAGGGCCGGAGTCTGGGCCCTCCTGCGTTCCTGGGCGCCTCCGAGGTCCCCCCCACCTCCCTTGGATCCCCGGGTCATACAAACATTCTCTGAGGACAGTTCGAGCCCACGGCAGCGTCCTCCTCTGGCTCTCGGGCTCTCTGGCTCCCTGGCTCATGCATGTGCAGACCAGGACTCCCTGTGCTAAGAGCTGGTAGGGCGGGGCTGTTCCTAGGGGCTCCTGCTGGGACACACCTACTCCTGATGCGCACTGGGTGGTCCACGCGAGATGAGCTCGGTGCTGGGGTACTGGCTGTCCCACCGTGGCCTCCTGAGCCCGAGCGGACACGCGTGGGCCCTCTCCGAGGGCTGGCAGGGCCAGAGTCTGGGCCCTCCTGCGTTCCTGGGTGCCTCCGAGGTTCCCCCCACCTCCCTTGGGCCGGGCCGGGACGAGGCGCAGCCCCAGGAACCCTGTGCCACCTGGCTGGCCCGTGGAGGCCCCGCCCACGGGCAGGGCAGCAAGCTCCAGAGCCCCACGGCCGATGCGCCCGACCCTGCAGCCTGCTGGCCGGCTGGAGCCACAGAGACGGCAGGTCTCCCCCGGCCAAGCCAAGAGTTGGCAGCGCGCTCCCCAAAAGCCTCCGCTGGCAGTTCCCGGGAGGATGCAACTGGCTGCCCCTGGCTGGCTCCCTCCCGCTGGTCGGGCAATGCAAAGCCAGACCCACTTCTGCCCCCTGGGGTCCTGGCCTCCAGGGCGCGCTTAGAGGCGGTGCGGGCGGGCCCCTTCGGCTCCTGTCTGCCCTTCGCCCGCCCGCGGAGCCTGCTGCAGCCAGCCCTGGCTCTAGGAGGCTGGCCAGCCGGCACTGCCAACTGGCCCCAGGTGCTAGCTAGAGGCAGCGGCAGGCCTCGGCAGCACACCTGCGGGCGCCCCCAGGCCGCACAAGCATTCTCGGAGGGAAGAGGAGCCCCAGGCCTCATCTCCCTCTGGCTGGCGGGCTCGCCGGCTCGCGCGTGCGCAGTCCAGGACTCCTCACAGGGAAGGCTTGTCTAGGGAGGGGCCGTTCCCGGGGTGGGGGGCGGCTGCTGCTGGGACACACCTACTCCTGAGGCGCACTGGGTGGTCCACGCGAGATGAGCTCGGTGCTGGGGTACGGGCTGTCCCACCGTGGCCTCCTGAGCCCGAGCGGACACGCGTGGGCCCTCTCCGAGGGCCAGCAGGGCCAGAGTCTGGGCCCTCCTGCGTTCCTGGGCGCCTCCGAGGTCCCCCCCACCTCCCTTGGATCCCCGGGTCATACAAACATTCTCTGAGGACAGTTCGAGCCCACGGCAGCGTCCTCCTCTGGCTCTCGGGCTCTCTGGCTCCCTGGCTCATGCATGTGCAGACCAGGACTCCCTGTGCTAAGAGCTGGTAGGGCGGGGCTGTTCCTAGGGGCTCCTGCTGGGACACACCTACTCCTGACGCGCACTGGGTGGTCCACGCGAGATGAGCTCGGTGCTGGGGTACTGGCTGTCCCACCGTGGCCTCCTGAGCCCGAGCGGACACGCGTGGGCCCTCTGCGAGGGCTGGCAGGGCCGGAGTCTGGGCCCTCCTGCGTTCCTGGGTGCCTCCGAGGTTCCCCCCACCTCCCTTGGGCCGGGCCGGGCCGGGACGAGGCGCAGCCCCAGGAACCCTGTGCCACCTGGCTGGCCCGTGGAGGCCCCGCCCACGGGCAGGGCAGCAAGCTCCAGAGCCCCACGGCCGATGCGCCCGACCCTGCAGCCTGCTGGCCGGCTGGAGCCACAGAGACGGCAGGTCTCCCCCGGCCAAGCCAAGAGTTGGCAGCGCGCTCCCCAAAAGCCTCCGCTGGCAGTTCCCGGGAGGATGCAACTGGCTGCCCCTGGCTGGCTCCCTCCCGCTGGTCGGGCAATGCAAAGCCAGACCCACTTCTGCCCCCTGGGGTCCTGGCCTCCAGGGCGCGCTTAGAAGCGGTGCGGGCGGGCCCCTTCGGCACCCGTCTGCCCTTCGCCCGCCCGCCCGCCCGCCCGCCCGCCCGCGGAGCCTGCTGCAGCCAGCCCTGGCTCTAGGAGGCTGGCCAGCCGGCACTGCCAACTGGCCCCAGGTGCTAGCTAGAGGCAGCGGCAGGCCTCGGCAGCACACCTGCGGGCGCCCCCAGGCCGCACAAGCATTCTCGGAGGGAAGAGGAGCCCCAGGCCTCATCTCCCTCTGGCTGGCGGGCTCCCCGGCTCGCGCGTGCACAGTCCAGGACTCCTCACAGGGAAGGCTTGTCTAGGGAGGGGCCGTTCCCGGGGTGGGGGGCGGCTGCTGCTGGGACACACCTACTCCTGACACCCACTGGGTGGTCCACGCGAGATGAGCTCGGTGCTGGGGTACGGGCTGTCCCACCGTGGCCTCCTGAGCCCGAGCGGACACGCGTGGGCCCTCTCCGAGGGCCAGCAGGGCCGGAGTCTGGGCCCTCCTGCGTTCCTGGGCGCCTCCGAGGTCCCCCCCACCTCCCTTGGATCCCCGGGTCATACAAACATTCTCTGAGGACAGTTCGAGCCCACGGCAGCGTCCTCCTCTGGCTCTCGGGCTCTCTGGCTCCCTGGCTCATGCATGTGCAGACCAGGACTCCCTGTGCTAAGAGCTGGTAGGGCGGGGCTGTTCCTAGGGGCTCCTGCTGGGACACACCTACTCCTGATGCGCACTGGGTGGTCCACGCGAGATGAGCTCGGTGCTGGGGTACTGGCTGTCCCACCGTGGCCTCCTGAGCCCGAGCGGACACGCGTGGGCCCTCTCCGAGGGCTGGCAGGGCCAGAGTCTGGGCCCTCCTGCGTTCCTGGGTGCCTCCGAGGTTCCCCCCACCTCCCTTGGGCCGGGCCGGGACGAGGCGCAGCCCCAGGAACCCTGTGCCACCTGGCTGGCCCGTGGAGGCCCCGCCCACGGGCAGGGCAGCAAGCTCCAGAGCCCCACGGCCGATGCGCCCGACCCTGCAGCCTGCTGGCCGGCTGGAGCCACAGAGACGGCAGGTCTCCCCCGGCCAAGCCAAGAGTTGGCAGCGCGCTCCCCAAAAGCCTCCGCTGGCAGTTCCCGGGAGGATGCAACTGGCTGCCCCTGGCTGGCTCCCTCCCGCTGGTCGGGCAATGCAAAGCCAGACCCACTTCTGCCCCCTGGGGTCCTGGCCTCCAGGGCGCGCTTAGAGGCGGTGCGGGCGGGCCCCTTCGGCTCCTGTCTGCCCTTCGCCCGCCCGCGGAGCCTGCTGCAGCCAGCCCTGGCTCTAGGAGGCTGGCCAGCCGGCACTGCCAACTGGCCCCAGGTGCTAGCTAGAGGCAGCGGCAGGCCTCGGAAGCACACCTGCGGGCGCCCCCAGGCCGCACAAGCATTCTCGGAGGGAAGAGGAGCCCCAGGCCTCATCTCCCTCTGGCTGGCGGGCTCGCCGGCTCGCGCGTGCGCAGTCCAGGACTCCTCACAGGGAAGGCTTGTCTAGGGAGGGGCCGTTCCCGGGGTGGGGGGCGGCTGCTGCTGGGACACACCTACTCCTGAGGCGCACTGGGTGGTCCACGCGAGATGAGCTCGGTGCTGGGGTACGGGCTGTCCCACCGTGGCCTCCTGAGCCCGAGCGGACACGCGTGGGCCCTCTCCGAGGGCCAGCAGGGCCAGAGTCTGGGCCCTCCTGCGTTCCTGGGCGCCTCCGAGGTCCCCCCCACCTCCCTTGGATCCCCGGGTCATACAAACATTCTCTGAGGACAGTTCGAGCCCACGGCAGCGTCCTCCTCTGGCTCTCGGGCTCTCTGGCTCCCTGGCTCATGCATGTGCAGACCAGGACTCCCTGTGCTAAGAGCTGGTAGGGCGGGGCTGTTCCTAGGGGCTCCTGCTGGGACACACCTACTCCTGACGCGCACTGGGTGGTCCACGCGAGATGAGCTCGGTGCTGGGGTACTGGCTGTCCCACCGTGGCCTCCTGAGCCCGAGCGGACACGCGTGGGCCCTCTGCGAGGGCTGGCAGGGCCGGAGTCTGGGCCCTCCTGCGTTCCTGGGTGCCTCCGAGGTTCCCCCCACCTCCCTTGGGCCGGGCCGGGCCGGGACGAGGCGCAGCCCCAGGAACCCTGTGCCACCTGGCTGGCCCGTGGAGGCCCCGCCCACGGGCAGGGCAGCAAGCTCCAGAGCCCCACGGCCGATGCGCCCGACCCTGCAGCCTGCTGGCCGGCTGGAGCCACAGAGACGGCAGGTCTCCCCCGGCCAAGCCAAGAGTTGGCAGCGCGCTCCCCAAAAGCCTCCGCTGGCAGTTCCCGGGAGGATGCAACTGGCTGCCCCTGGCTGGCTCCCTCCCGCTGGTCGGGCAATGCAAAGCCAGACCCACTTCTGCCCCCTGGGGTCCTGGCCTCCAGGGCGCGCTTAGAAGCGGTGCGGGCGGGCCCCTTCGGCACCCGTCTGCCCTTCGCCCGCCCGCCCGCCCGCCCGCCCGCGGAGCCTGCTGCAGCCAGCCCTGGCTCTAGGAGGCTGGCCAGCCGGCACTGCCAACTGGCCCCAGGTGCTAGCTAGAGGCAGCGGCAGGCCTCGGCAGCACACCTGCGGGCGCCCCCAGGCCGCACAAGCATTCTCGGAGGGAAGAGGAGCCCCAGGCCTCATCTCCCTCTGGCTGGCGGGCTCCCCGGCTCGCGCGTGCACAGTCCAGGACTCCTCACAGGGAAGGCTTGTCTAGGGAGGGGCCGTTCCCGGGGTGGGGGGCGGCTGCTGCTGGGACACACCTACTCCTGACACCCACTGGGTGGTCCACGCGAGATGAGCTCGGTGCTGGGGTACGGGCTGTCCCACCGTGGCCTCCTGAGCCCGAGCGGACACGCGTGGGCCCTCTCCGAGGGCCAGCAGGGCCGGAGTCTGGGCCCTCCTGCGTTCCTGGGCGCCTCCGAGGTCCCCCCCACCTCCCTTGGATCCCCGGGTCATACAAACATTCTCTGAGGACAGTTCGAGCCCACGGCAGCGTCCTCCTCTGGCTCTCGGGCTCTCTGGCTCCCTGGCTCATGCATGTGCAGACCAGGACTCCCTGTGCTAAGAGCTGGTAGGGCGGGGCTGTTCCTAGGGGCTCCTGCTGGGACACACCTACTCCTGATGCGCACTGGGTGGTCCACGCGAGATGAGCTCGGTGCTGGGGTACTGGCTGTCCCACCGTGGCCTCCTGAGCCCGAGCGGACACGCGTGGGCCCTCTCCGAGGGCTGGCAGGGCCAGAGTCTGGGCCCTCCTGCGTTCCTGGGTGCCTCCGAGGTTCCCCCCACCTCCCTTGGGCCGGGCCGGGACGAGGCGCAGCCCCAGGAACCCTGTGCCACCTGGCTGGCCCGTGGAGGCCCCGCCCACGGGCAGGGCAGCAAGCTCCAGAGCCCCACGGCCGATGCGCCCGACCCTGCAGCCTGCTGGCCGGCTGGAGCCACAGAGACGGCAGGTCTCCCCCGGCCAAGCCAAGAGTTGGCAGCGCGCTCCCCAAAAGCCTCCGCTGGCAGTTCCCGGGAGGATGCAACTGGCTGCCCCTGGCTGGCTCCCTCCCGCTGGTCGGGCAATGCAAAGCCAGACCCACTTCTGCCCCCTGGGGTCCTGGCCTCCAGGGCGCGCTTAGAGGCGGTGCGGGCGGGCCCCTTCGGCTCCTGTCTGCCCTTCGCCCGCCCGCGGAGCCTGCTGCAGCCAGCCCTGGCTCTAGGAGGCTGGCCAGCCGGCACTGCCAACTGGCCCCAGGTGCTAGCTAGAGGCAGCGGCAGGCCTCGGCAGCACACCTGCGGGCGCCCCCAGGCCGCACAAGCATTCTCGGAGGGAAGAGGAGCCCCAGGCCTCATCTCCCTCTGGCTGGCGGGCTCGCCGGCTCGCGCGTGCGCAGTCCAGGACTCCTCACAGGGAAGGCTTGTCTAGGGAGGGGCCGTTCCCGGGGTGGGGGGCGGCTGCTGCTGGGACACACCTACTCCTGAGGCGCACTGGGTGGTCCACGCGAGATGAGCTCGGTGCTGGGGTACGGGCTGTCCCACCGTGGCCTCCTGAGCCCGAGCGGACACGCGTGGGCCCTCTCCGAGGGCCAGCAGGGCCAGAGTCTGGGCCCTCCTGCGTTCCTGGGCGCCTCCGAGGTCCCCCCCACCTCCCTTGGATCCCCGGGTCATACAAACATTCTCTGAGGACAGTTCGAGCCCACGGCAGCGTCCTCCTCTGGCTCTCGGGCTCTCTGGCTCCCTGGCTCATGCATGTGCAGACCAGGACTCCCTGTGCTAAGAGCTGGTAGGGCGGGGCTGTTCCTAGGGGCTCCTGCTGGGACACACCTACTCCTGACGCGCACTGGGTGGTCCACGCGAGATGAGCTCGGTGCTGGGGTACTGGCTGTCCCACCGTGGCCTCCTGAGCCCGAGCGGACACGCGTGGGCCCTCTCCGAGGGCTGGCAGGGCCGGAGTCTGGGCCCTCCTGCGTTCCTGGGTGCCTCCGAGGTTCCCCCCACCTCCCTTGGGCCGGGCCGGGACGAGGCGCAGCCCCAGGAACCCTGTGCCACCTGGCTGGCCCGTGGAGGCCCCGCCCACGGGCAGGGCAGCAAGCTCCAGAGCCCCACGGCCGATGCGCCCGACCCTGCAGCCTGCTGGCCGGCTGGAGCCACAGAGACGGCAGGTCTCCCCCGGCCAAGCCAAGAGTTGGCAGCGCGCTCCCCAAAAGCCTCCGCTGGCAGTTCCCGGGAGGATGCAACTGGCTGCCCCTGGCTGGCTCCCTCCCGCTGGTCGGGCAATGCAAAGCCAGACCCACTTCTGCCCCCTGGGGTCCTGGCCTCCAGGGCGCGCTTAGAAGCGGTGCGGGCGGGCCCCTTCGGCACCCGTCTGCCCTTGGCCCGCCCGCCCGCCCGCCCGCCCGCCCGCGGAGCCTGCTGCAGCCAGCCCTGGCTCTAGGAGGCTGGCCAGCCGGCACTGCCAACTGGCCCCAGGTGCTAGCTAGAGGCAGCGGCAGGCCTCGGCAGCACACCTGCGGGCGCCCCCAGGCCGCACAAGCATTCTCGGAGGGAAGAGGAGCCCCAGGCCTCATCTCCCTCTGGCTGGCGGGCTCGCCGGCTCGCGCGTGCGCAGTCCAGGACTCCTCACAGGGAAGGCTTGTCTAGGGAGGGGCCGTTCCCGGGGTGGGGGGCGGCTGCTGCTGGGACACACCTACTCCTGACGCGCACTGGGTGGTCCACGCGAGATGAGCTCGGTGCTGGGGTACGGGCTGTCCCACCGTGGCCTCCTGAGCCCGAGCGGACACGCGTGGGCCCTCTCCGAGGGCCAGCAGGGCCGGAGTCTGGGCCCTCCTGCGTTCCTGGGCGCCTCCGAGGTCCCCCCCACCTCCCTTGGATCCCCGGGTCATACAAACATTCTCTGAGGACAGTTCGAGCCCACGGCAGCGTCCTCCTCTGGCTCTCGGGCTCTCTGGCTCCCTGGCTCATGCATGTGCAGACCAGGACTCCCTGTGCTAAGAGCTGGTAGGGCGGGGCTGTTCCTAGGGGCTCCTGCTGGGACACACCTACTCCTGACGCGCACTGGGTGGTCCACGCGAGATGAGCTCGGTGCTGGGGTACTGGCTGTCCCACCGTGGCCTCCTGAGCCCGAGCGGACACGCGTGGGCCCTCTCCGAGGGCTGGCAGGGCCGGAGTCTGGGCCCTCCTGCGTTCATGGGTGCCTCCGAGGTTCCCCCCACCTCCCTTGGGCCGGGCCGGGACGAGGCGCAGCCCCAGGAACCCTGTGCCACCTGGCTGGCCCGTGGAGGCCCCGCCCACGGGCAGGGCAGCAAGCTCCAGAGCCCCACGGCCGATGCGCCCGACCCTGCAGCCTGCTGGCCGGCTGGAGCCACAGAGACGGCAGGTCTCCCCCGGCCAAGCCAAGAGTTGGCAGCGCGCTCCCCAAAAGCCTCCGCTGGCAGTTCCCGGGAGGATGCAACTGGCTGCCCCTGGCTGGCTCCCTCCCGCTGGTCGGGCAATGCAAAGCCAGACCCACTTCTGCCCCCTGGGGTCCTGGCCTCCAGGGCGGGCTTAGAGGCGGTGCGGGCGGGCCCCCTTCCGCTCCCGTCTGCCCTTCGCCCTTCGCCCGCCCGCCCGCCCGCGGAGCCTGCTGCAGCCAGCCCTGGCTCTAGGAGGCTGGCCAGCCGGCACTGCCAACTGGCCCCAGGTGCTAGCTAGAGGCAGCGGCAGGCCTCGGCAGCACACCTGCGGGCGCCCCCAGGCCGCACAAGCATTCTCGGAGGGAAGAGGAGCCCCAGGCCTCATCTCCCTCTGGCTGGCGGGCTCGCCGGCTCGCGCGTGCGCAGTCCAGGACTCCTCACAGGGAAGGCTTGTCTAGGGAGGGGCCGTTCCCGGGGTGGGGGGCGGCTGCTGCTGGGACACACCTACTCCTGAGGCGCACTGGGTGGTCCACGCGAGATGAGCTCGGTGCTGGGGTACGGGCTGTCCCACCGTGGCCTCCTGAGCCCGAGCGGACACGCGTGGGCCCTCTCCGAGGGCCAGCAGGGCCAGAGTCTGGGCCCTCCTGCGTTCCTGGGCGCCTCCGAGGTCCCCCCCACCTCCCTTGGATCCCCGGGTCATACAAACATTCTCTGAGGACAGTTCGAGCCCACGGCAGCGTCCTCCTCTGGCTCTCGGGCTCTCTGGCTCCCTGGCTCATGCATGTGCAGACCAGGACTCCCTGTGCTAAGAGCTGGTAGGGCGGGGCTGTTCCTAGGGGCTCCTGCTGGGACACACCTACTCCTGACGCGCACTGGGTGGTCCACGCGAGATGAGCTCGGTGCTGGGGTACTGGCTGTCCCACCGTGGCCTCCTGAGCCCGAGCGGACACGCGTGGGCCCTCTGCGAGGGCTGGCAGGGCCGGAGTCTGGGCCCTCCTGCGTTCCTGGGTGCCTCCGAGGTTCCCCCCACCTCCCTTGGGCCGGGCCGGGACGATGCGCAGCCCCAGGAACCCTGTGCCACCTGGCTGGCCCGTGGAGGCCCCGCCCACGGGCAGGGCAGCAAGCTCCAGAGCCCCACGGCCGATGCGCCCGACCCTGCAGCCTGCTGGCCGGCTGGAGCCACAGAGACGGCAGGTCTCCCCCGGCCAAGCCAAGAGTTGGCAGCGCGCTCCCCAAAAGCCTCCGCTGGCAGTTCCCGGGAGGATGCAACTGGCTGCCCCTGGCTGGCTCCCTCCCGCTGGTCGGGCAATGCAAAGCCAGACCCACTTCTGCCCCCTGGGGTCCTGGCCTCCAGGGCGCGCTTAGAAGCGGTGCGGGCGGGCCCCTTCGGCACCCGTCTGCCCTTCGCCCGCCCGCCCGCCCGACCGCCCGCCCGCGGAGCCTGCTGCAGCCAGCCCTGGCTCTAGGAGGCTGGCCAGCCGGCACTGCCAACTGGCCCCAGGTGCTAGCTAGAGGCAGCGGCAGGCCTCGGCAGCACACCTGCGGGCGCCCCCAGGCCGCACAAGCATTCTCGGAGGGAAGAGGAGCCCCAGGCCTCATCTCCCTCTGGCTGGCGGGCTCGCCGGCTCGCGCGTGCGCAGTCCAGGACTCCTCACAGGGAAGGCTTGTCTAGGGAGGGGCCGTTCCCGGGGTGGGGGGCGGCTGCTGCTGGGACACACCTACTCCTGACACCCACTGGGTGGTCCACGCGAGATGAGCTCGGTGCTGGGGTACGGGCTGTCCCACCGTGGCCTCCTGAGCCCGAGCGGACACGCGTGGGCCCTCTCCGAGGGCCAGCAGGGCCGGAGTCTGGGCCCTCCTGCGTTCCTGGGCGCCTCCGAGGTCCCCCCCACCTCCCTTGGATCCCCGGGTCATACAAACATTCTCTGAGGACAGTTCGAGCCCAGGGCAGCGTCCTCCTCTGGCTCTCTGGCTCTCTGGCTCCCTGGCTCATGCATGTGCAGACCAGGACTCCCTGTGCTAAGAGCTGGTAGGGCGGGGCTGTTCCTAGGGGCTCCTGCTGGGACACACCTACTCCTGATGCGCACTGGGTGGTCCACGCGAGATGAGCTCGGTGCTGGGGTACTGGCTGTCCCACCGTGGCCTCCTGAGCCCGAGCGGACACGCGTGGGCCCTCTCCGAGGGCTGGCAGGGCCAGAGTCTGGGCCCTCCTGCGTTCCTGGGTGCCTCCGAGGTTCCCCCCACCTCCCTTGGGCCGGGCCGGGACGAGGCGCAGCCCCAGGAACCCTGTGCCACCTGGCTGGCCCGTGGAGGCCCCGCCCACGGGCAGGGCAGCAAGCTCCAGAGCCCCACGGCCGATGCGCCCGACCCTGCAGCCTGCTGGCCGGCTGGAGCCACAGAGACGGCAGGTCTCCCCCGGCCAAGCCAAGAGTTGGCAGCGCGCTCCCCAAAAGCCTCCGCTGGCAGTTCCCGGGAGGATGCAACTGGCTGCCCCTGGCTGGCTCCCTCCCGCTGGTCGGGCAATGCAAAGCCAGACCCACTTCTGCCCCCTGGGGTCCTGGCCTCCAGGGCGCGCTTAGAGGCGGTGCGGGCGGGCCCCTTCGGCTCCTGTCTGCCCTTCGCCCGCCCGCGGAGCCTGCTGCAGCCAGCCCTGGCTCTAGGAGGCTGGCCAGCCGGCACTGCCAACTGGCCCCAGGTGCTAGCTAGAGGCAGCGGCAGGCCTCGGCAGCACACCTGCGGGCGCCCCCAGGCCGCACAAGCATTCTCGGAGGGAAGAGGAGCCCCAGGCCTCATCTCCCTCTGGCTGGCGGGCTCGCCGGCTCGCGCGTGCGCAGTCCAGGACTCCTCACAGGGAAGGCTTGTCTAGGGAGGGGCCGTTCCCGGGGTGGGGGGCGGCTGCTGCTGGGACACACCTACTCCTGAGGCGCACTGGGTGGTCCACGCGAGATGAGCTCGGTGCTGGGGTACGGGCTGTCCCACCGTGGCCTCCTGAGCCCGAGCGGACACGCGTGGGCCCTCTCCGAGGGCCAGCAGGGCCAGAGTCTGGGCCCTCCTGCGTTCCTGGGCGCCTCCGAGGTCCCCCCCACCTCCCTTGGATCCCCGGGTCATACAAACATTCTCTGAGGACAGTTCGAGCCCACGGCAGCGTCCTCCTCTGGCTCTCGGGCTCTCTGGCTCCCTGGCTCATGCATGTGCAGACCAGGACTCCCTGTGCTAAGAGCTGGTAGGGCGGGGCTGTTCCTAGGGGCTCCTGCTGGGACACACCTACTCCTGACGCGCACTGGGTGGTCCACGCGAGATGAGCTCGGTGCTGGGGTACTGGCTGTCCCACCGTGGCCTCCTGAGCCCGAGCGGACACGCGTGGGCCCTCTGCGAGGGCTGGCAGGGCCGGAGTCTGGGCCCTCCTGCGTTCCTGGGTGCCTCCGAGGTTCCCCCCACCTCCCTTGGGCCGGGCCGGGCCGGGACGAGGCGCAGCCCCAGGAACCCTGTGCCACCTGGCTGGCCCGTGGAGGCCCCGCCCACGGGCAGGGCAGCAAGCTCCAGAGCCCCACGGCCGATGCGCCCGACCCTGCAGCCTGCTGGCCGGCTGGAGCCACAGAGACGGCAGGTCTCCCCCGGCCAAGCCAAGAGTTGGCAGCGCGCTCCCCAAAAGCCTCCGCTGGCAGTTCCCGGGAGGATGCAACTGGCTGCCCCTGGCTGGCTCCCTCCCGCTGGTCGGGCAATGCAAAGCCAGACCCACTTCTGCCCCCTGGGGTCCTGGCCTCCAGGGCGCGCTTAGAAGCGGTGCGGGCGGGCCCCTTCGGCACCCGTCTGCCCTTCGCCCGCCCGCCCGCCCGCCCGCCCGCCCGCGGAGCCTGCTGCAGCCAGCCCTGGCTCTAGGAGGCTGGCCAGCCGGCACTGCCAACTGGCCCCAGGTGCTAGCTAGAGGCAGCGGCAGGCCTCGGCAGCACACCTGCGGGCGCCCCCAGGCCGCACAAGCATTCTCGGAGGGAAGAGGAGCCCCAGGCCTCATCTCCCTCTGGCTGGCGGGCTCCCCGGCTCGCGCGTGCACAGTCCAGGACTCCTCACAGGGAAGGCTTGTCTAGGGAGGGGCCGTTCCCGGGGTGGGGGGCGGCTGCTGCTGGGACACACCTACTCCTGACACCCACTGGGTGGTCCACGCGAGATGAGCTCGGTGCTGGGGTACGGGCTGTCCCACCGTGGCCTCCTGAGCCCGAGCGGACACGCGTGGGCCCTCTCCGAGGGCCAGCAGGGCCGGAGTCTGGGCCCTCCTGCGTTCCTGGGCGCCTCCGAGGTCCCCCCCACCTCCCTTGGATCCCCGGGTCATACAAACATTCTCTGAGGACAGTTCGAGCCCACGGCAGCGTCCTCCTCTGGCTCTCGGGCTCTCTGGCTCCCTGGCTCATGCATGTGCAGACCAGGACTCCCTGTGCTAAGAGCTGGTAGGGCGGGGCTGTTCCTAGGGGCTCCTGCTGGGACACACCTACTCCTGATGCGCACTGGGTGGTCCACGCGAGATGAGCTCGGTGCTGGGGTACTGGCTGTCCCACCGTGGCCTCCTGAGCCCGAGCGGACACGCGTGGGCCCTCTCCGAGGGCTGGCAGGGCCAGAGTCTGGGCCCTCCTGCGTTCCTGGGTGCCTCCGAGGTTCCCCCCACCTCCCTTGGGCCGGGCCGGGACGAGGCGCAGCCCCAGGAACCCTGTGCCACCTGGCTGGCCCGTGGAGGCCCCGCCCACGGGCAGGGCAGCAAGCTCCAGAGCCCCACGGCCGATGCGCCCGACCCTGCAGCCTGCTGGCCGGCTGGAGCCACAGAGACGGCAGGTCTCCCCCGGCCAAGCCAAGAGTTGGCAGCGCGCTCCCCAAAAGCCTCCGCTGGCAGTTCCCGGGAGGATGCAACTGGCTGCCCCTGGCTGGCTCCCTCCCGCTGGTCGGGCAATGCAAAGCCAGACCCACTTCTGCCCCCTGGGGTCCTGGCCTCCAGGGCGCGCTTAGAGGCGGTGCGGGCGGGCCCCTTCGGCTCCTGTCTGCCCTTCGCCCGCCCGCGGAGCCTGCTGCAGCCAGCCCTGGCTCTAGGAGGCTGGCCAGCCGGCACTGCCAACTGGCCCCAGGTGCTAGCTAGAGGCAGCGGCAGGCCTCGGCAGCACACCTGCGGGCGCCCCCAGGCCGCACAAGCATTCTCGGAGGGAAGAGGAGCCCCAGGCCTCATCTCCCTCTGGCTGGCGGGCTCGCCGGCTCGCGCGTGCGCAGTCCAGGACTCCTCACAGGGAAGGCTTGTCTAGGGAGGGGCCGTTCCCGGGGTGGGGGGCGGCTGCTGCTGGGACACACCTACTCCTGAGGCGCACTGGGTGGTCCACGCGAGATGAGCTCGGTGCTGGGGTACGGGCTGTCCCACCGTGGCCTCCTGAGCCCGAGCGGACACGCGTGGGCCCTCTCCGAGGGCCAGCAGGGCCAGAGTCTGGGCCCTCCTGCGTTCCTGGGCGCCTCCGAGGTCCCCCCCACCTCCCTTGGATCCCCGGGTCATACAAACATTCTCTGAGGACAGTTCGAGCCCACGGCAGCGTCCTCCTCTGGCTCTCGGGCTCTCTGGCTCCCTGGCTCATGCATGTGCAGACCAGGACTCCCTGTGCTAAGAGCTGGTAGGGCGGGGCTGTTCCTAGGGGCTCCTGCTGGGACACACCTACTCCTGACGCGCACTGGGTGGTCCACGCGAGATGAGCTCGGTGCTGGGGTACTGGCTGTCCCACCGTGGCCTCCTGAGCCCGAGCGGACACGCGTGGGCCCTCTGCGAGGGCTGGCAGGGCCGGAGTCTGGGCCCTCCTGCGTTCCTGGGTGCCTCCGAGGTTCCCCCCACCTCCCTTGGGCCGGGCCGGGCCGGGACGAGGCGCAGCCCCAGGAACCCTGTGCCACCTGGCTGGCCCGTGGAGGCCCCGCCCACGGGCAGGGCAGCAAGCTCCAGAGCCCCACGGCCGATGCGCCCGACCCTGCAGCCTGCTGGCCGGCTGGAGCCACAGAGACGGCAGGTCTCCCCCGGCCAAGCCAAGAGTTGGCAGCGCGCTCCCCAAAAGCCTCCGCTGGCAGTTCCCGGGAGGATGCAACTGGCTGCCCCTGGCTGGCTCCCTCCCGCTGGTCGGGCAATGCAAAGCCAGACCCACTTCTGCCCCCTGGGGTCCTGGCCTCCAGGGCGCGCTTAGAAGCGGTGCGGGCGGGCCCCTTCGGCACCCGTCTGCCCTTCGCCCGCCCGCCCGCCCGCCCGCCCGCCCGCGGAGCCTGCTGCAGCCAGCCCTGGCTCTAGGAGGCTGGCCAGCCGGCACTGCCAACTGGCCCCAGGTGCTAGCTAGAGGCAGCGGCAGGCCTCGGCAGCACACCTGCGGGCGCCCCCAGGCCGCACAAGCATTCTCGGAGGGAAGAGGAGCCCCAGGCCTCATCTCCCTCTGGCTGGCGGGCTCGCCGGCTCGCGCGTGCGCAGTCCAGGACTCCTCACAGGGAAGGCTTGTCTAGGGAGGGGCCGTTCCCGGGGTGGGGGGCGGCTGCTGCTGGGACACACCTACTCCTGACGCGCACTGGGTGGTCCACGCGAGATGAGCTCGGTGCTGGGGTACGGGCTGTCCCACCGTGGCCTCCTGAGCCCGAGCGGACACGCGTGGGCCCTCTCCGAGGGCCAGCAGGGCCGGAGTCTGGGCCCTCCTGCGTTCCTGGGCGCCTCCGAGGTCCCCCCCACCTCCCTTGGATCCCCGGGTCATACAAACATTCTCTGAGGACAGTTCGAGCCCACGGCAGCGTCCTCCTCTGGCTCTCGGGCTCTCTGGCTCCCTGGCTCATGCATGTGCAGACCAGGACTCCCTGTGCTAAGAGCTGGTAGGGCGGGGCTGTTCCTAGGGGCTCCTGCTGGGACACACCTACTCCTGACGCGCACTGGGTGGTCCACGCGAGATGAGCTCGGTGCTGGGGTACTGGCTGTCTCCACCGTGGCCTCCTGAGCCCGAGCGGACACGCGTGGGCCCTCTCCGAGGGCTGGCAGGGCCGGAGTCTGGGCCCTCCTGCGTTCATGGGTGCCTCCGAGGTTCCCCCCACCTCCCTTGGGCCGGGCCGGGACGAGGCGCAGCCCCAGGAACCCTGTGCCACCTGGCTGGCCCGTGGAGGCCCCGCCCACGGGCAGGGCAGCAAGCTCCAGAGCCCCACGGCCGATGCGCCCGACCCTGCAGCCTGCTGGCCGGCTGGAGCCACAGAGACGGCAGGTCTCCCCCGGCCAAGCCAAGAGTTGGCAGCGCGCTCCCCAAAAGCCTCCGCTGGCAGTTCCCGGGAGGATGCAACTGGCTGCCCCTGGCTGGCTCCCTCCCGCTGGTCGGGCAATGCAAAGCCGACCCACTTCTGCCCCCTGGGGTCCTGGCCTCCAGGGCGGGCTTAGAGGCGGTGCGGGCGGGCCCCCTTCCGCTCCCGTCTGCCCTTCGCCCTTCGCCCGCCCGCCCGCCCGCGGAGCCTGCTGCAGCCAGCCCTGGCTCTAGGAGGCTGGCCAGCCGGCACTGCCAACTGGCCCCAGGTGCTAGCTAGAGGCAGCGGGCAGGCCTCGGCAGCACACCTGCGGGCGCCCCCAGGCCGCACAAGCATTCTCGGAGGGAAGAGGAGCCCCAGGCCTCATCTCCCTCTGGCTGGCGGGCTCGCCGGCTCGCGCGTGCGCAGTCCAGGACTCCTCACAGGGAAGGCTTGTCTAGGGAGGGGCCGTTCCCGGGGTGGGGGGCGGCTGCTGCTGGGACACACCTACCTCCTGAGGCGCACTGGGTGGTCCACGCGAGATGAGCTCGGTGCTGGGGTACGGGCTGTCCCACCGTGGCCTCCTGAGCCCGAGCGGACACGCGTGGGCCCTCTCCGAGGGCCAGCAGGGCCAGAGTCTGGGCCCTCCTGCGTTCCTGGGCGCCTCCGAGGTCCCCCCCACCTCCCTTGGATCCCCGGGTCATACAAACATTCTCTGAGGACAGTTCGAGCCCACGGCAGCGTCCTCCTCTGGCTCTCGGGCTCTCTGGCTCCCTGGCTCATGCATGTGCAGACCAGGACTCCCTGTGCTAAGAGCTGGTAGGGCGGGGCTGTTCCTAGGGGCTCCTGCTGGGACACACCTACTCCTGACGCGCACTGGGTGGTCCACGCGAGATGAGCTCGGTGCTGGGGTACTGGCTGTCCCACCGTGGCCTCCGAGCCCGAGCGGACACGCGTGGGCCCTCTGCGAGGGCTGGCAGGGCCGGAGTCTGGGCCCTCCTGCGTTCCTGGGTGCCTCCGAGGTTCCCCCCACCTCCCTTGGGCCGGGCCGGGCCGGGACGAGGCGCAGCCCCAGGAACCCTGTGCCACCTGGCTGGCCCGTGGAGGCCCCGCCCACGGGCAGGGCAGCAAGCTCCAGAGCCCCACGGCCGATGCGCCCGACCCTGCAGCCTGCTGGCCGGCTGGAGCCACAGAGACGGCAGGTCTCCCCCGGCCAAGCCAAGAGTTGGCAGCGCGCTCCCCAAAAGCCTCCGCTGGCAGTTCCCGGGAGGATGCAACTGGCTGCCCCTGGCTGGCTCCCTCCCGCTGGTCGGGCAATGCAAAGCCCAGACCCACTTCTGCCCCCTGGGGTCCTGGCCTCCAGGGCGCGCTTAGAAGCGGTGCGGGCGGGCCCCTTCGGCACCCGTCTGCCCTTCGCCCGCCCGCCCGCCCGCCCGCCCGCCCGCGGAGCCTGCTGCAGCCAGCCCTGGCTCTAGGAGGCTGGCCAGCCGGCACTGCCAACTGGCCCCAGGTGCTAGCTAGAGGCAGCGGCAGGCCTCGGCAGCACACCTGCGGGCGCCCCCAGGCCGCACAAGCATTCTCGGAGGGAAGAGGAGCCCCAGGCCTCATCTCCCTCTGGCTGGCGGGCTCGCCGGCTCGCGCGTGCGCAGTCCAGGACTCCTCACAGGGAAGGCTTGTCTAGGGAGGGGCCGTTCCCGGGGTGGGGGGCGGCTGCTGCTGGGACACACCTACTCCTGACGCGCACTGGGTGGTCCACGCGAGATGAGCTCGGTGCTGGGGTACGGGCTGTCCCACCGTGGCCTCCTGAGCCCGAGCGGACACGCGTGGGCCCTCTCCGAGGGCCAGCAGGGCCGGAGTCTGGGCCCTCCTGCGTTCCTGGGCGCCTCCGAGGTCCCCCCCACCTCCCTTGGATCCCCGGGTCATACAAACATTCTCTGAGGACAGTTCGAGCCCACGGCAGCGTCCTCCTCTGGCTCTCGGGCTCTCTGGCTCCCTGGCTCATGCATGTGCAGACCAGGACTCCCTGTGCTAAGAGCTGGTAGGGCGGGGCTGTTCCTAGGGGCTCCTGCTGGGACACACCTACTCCTGACGCGCACTGGGTGGTCCACGCGAGATGAGCTCGGTGCTGGGGTACTGGCTGTCCCACCGTGGCCTCCTGAGCCCGAGCGGACACGCGTGGGCCCTCTCCGAGGGCTGGCAGGGCCGGAGTCTGGGCCCTCCTGCGTTCATGGGTGCCTCCGAGGTTCCCCCCACCTCCCTTGGGCCGGGCCGGGACGAGGCGCAGCCCCAGGAACCCTGTGCCACCTGGCTGGCCCGTGGAGGCCCCGCCCACGGGCAGGGCAGCAAGCTCCAGAGCCCCACGGCCGATGCGCCCGACCCTGCAGCCTGCTGGCCGGCTGGAGCCACAGAGACGGCAGGTCTCCCCCGGCCAAGCCAAGAGTTGGCAGCGCGCTCCCCAAAAGCCTCCGCTGGCAGTTCCCGGGAGGATGCAACTGGCTGCCCCTGGCTGGCTCCCTCCCGCTGGTCGGGCAATGCAAAGCCAGACCCACTTCTGCCCCCTGGGGTCCTGGCCTCCAGGGCGGGCTTAGAGGCGGTGCGGGCGGGCCCCCTTCCGCTCCCGTCTGCCCTTCGCCCTTCGCCCGCCCGCCCGCCCGCGGAGCCTGCTGCAGCCAGCCCTGGCTCTAGGAGGCTGGCCAGCCGGCACTGCCAACTGGCCCCAGGTGCTAGCTAGAGGCAGCGGCAGGCCTCGGCAGCACACCTGCGGGCGCCCCCAGGCCGCACAAGCATTCTCGGAGGGAAGAGGAGCCCCAGGCCTCATCTCCCTCTGGCTGGCGGGCTCGCCGGCTCGCGCGTGCGCAGTCCAGGACTCCTCACAGGGAAGGCTTGTCTAGGGAGGGGCCGTGCCCGGGGTGGGGGGCGGCTGCTGCTGGGACACACCTACTCCTGACGCGCACTGGGTGGTCCACGCGAGATGAGCTCGGTGCTGGGGTACGGGCTGTCCCACCGTGGCCTCCTGAGCCCGAGCGGACACGCGTGGGCCCTCTCCGAGGGCCAGCAGGGCCAGAGTCTGGGCCCTCCTGCGTTCCTGGGCGCCTCCGAGGTCCCCCCCACCTCCCTTGGATCCCCGGGTCATACAAACATTCTCTGAGGACAGTTCGAGCCCACGGCAGCGTCCTCCTCTGGCTCTCGGGCTCTCTGGCTCCCTGGCTCATGCATGTGCAGACCAGGACTCCCTGTGCTAAGAGCTGGTAGGGCGGGGCTGTTCCTAGGGGCTCCTGCTGGGACACACCTACTCCTGACGCGCACTGGGTGGTCCACGCGAGATGAGCTCGGTGCTGGGGTACTGGCTGTCCCACCGTGGCCTCCTGAGCCCGAGCGGACACGCGTGGGCCCTCTGCGAGGGCTGGCAGGGCCGGAGTCTGGGCCCTCCTGCGTTCCTGGGTGCCTCCGAGGTTCCCCCCACCTCCCTTGGGCCGGGCCGGGACGATGCGCAGCCCCAGGAACCCTGTGCCACCTGGCTGGCCCGTGGAGGCCCCGCCCACGGGCAGGGCAGCAAGCTCCAGAGCCCCACGGCCGATGCGCCCGACCCTGCAGCCTGCTGGCCGGCTGGAGCCACAGAGACGGCAGGTCTCCCCCGGCCAAGCCAAGAGTTGGCAGCGCGCTCCCCAAAAGCCTCCGCTGGCAGTTCCCGGGAGGATGCAACTGGCTGCCCCTGGCTGGCTCCCTCCCGCTGGTCGGGCAATGCAAAGCCAGACCCACTTCTGCCCCCTGGGGTCCTGGCCTCCAGGGCGCGCTTAGAAGCGGTGCGGGCGGGCCCCTTCGGCACCCGTCTGCCCTTCGCCCGCCCGCCCGCCCGACCGCCCGCCCGCGGAGCCTGCTGCAGCCAGCCCTGGCTCTAGGAGGCTGGCCAGCCGGCACTGCCAACTGGCCCCAGGTGCTAGCTAGAGGCAGCGGCAGGCCTCGGCAGCACACCTGCGGGCGCCCCCAGGCCGCACAAGCATTCTCGGAGGGAAGAGGAGCCCCAGGCCTCATCTCCCTCTGGCTGGCGGGCTCGCCGGCTCGCGCGTGCGCAGTCCAGGACTCCTCACAGGGAAGGCTTGTCTAGGGAGGGGCCGTTCCCGGGGTGGGGGGCGGCTGCTGCTGGGACACACCTACTCCTGACGCGCACTGGGTGGTCCACGCGAGATGAGCTCGGTGCTGGGGTACGGGCTGTCCCACCGTGGCCTCCTGAGCCCGAGCGGACACGCGTGGGCCCTCTCCGAGGGCCAGCAGGGCCGGAGTCTGGGCCCTCCTGCGTTCCTGGGCGCCTCCGAGGTCCCCCCCACCTCCCTTGGATCCCCGGGTCATACAAACATTCTCTGAGGACAGTTCGAGCCCACGGCAGCGTCCTCCTCTGGCTCTCGGGCTCTCTGGCTCCCTGGCTCATGCATGTGCAGACCAGGACTCCCTGTGCTAAGAGCTGGTAGGGCGGGGCTGTTCCTAGGGGCTCCTGCTGGGACACACCTACTCCTGACGCGCACTGGGTGGTCCACGCGAGATGAGCTCGGTGCTGGGGTACTGGCTGTCCCACCGTGGCCTCCTGAGCCCGAGCGGACACGCGTGGGCCCTCTCCGAGGGCTGGCAGGGCCGGAGTCTGGGCCCTCCTGCGTTCATGGGTGCCTCCGAGGTTCCCCCCACCTCCCTTGGGCCGGGCCGGGACGAGGCGCAGCCCCAGGAACCCTGTGCCACCTGGCTGGCCCGTGGAGGCCCCGCCCACGGGCAGGGCAGCAAGCTCCAGAGCCCCACGGCCGATGCGCCCGACCCTGCAGCCTGCTGGCCGGCTGGAGCCACAGAGACGGCAGGTCTCCCCCGGCCAAGCCAAGAGTTGGCAGCGCGCTCCCCAAAAGCCTCCGCTGGCAGTTCCCGGGAGGATGCAACTGGCTGCCCCTGGCTGGCTCCCTCCCGCTGGTCGGGCAATGCAAAGCCAGACCCACTTCTGCCCCCTGGGGTCCTGGCCTCCAGGGCGGGCTTAGAGGCGGTGCGGGCGGGCCCCCTTCCGCTCCCGTCTGCCCTTCGCCCTTCGCCCGCCCGCCCGCCCGCGGAGCCTGCTGCAGCCAGCCCTGGCTCTAGGAGGCTGGCCAGCCGGCACTGCCAACTGGCCCCAGGTGCTAGCTAGAGGCAGCGGCAGGCCTCGGCAGCACACCTGCGGGCGCCCCCAGGCCGCACAAGCATTCTCGGAGGGAAGAGGAGCCCCAGGCCTCATCTCCCTCTGGCTGGCGGGCTCGCCGGCTCGCGCGTGCGCAGTCCAGGACTCCTCACAGGGAAGGCTTGTCTAGGGAGGGGCCGTTCCCGGGGTGGGGGGCGGCTGCTGCTGGGACACACCTACTCCTGAGGCGCACTGGGTGGTCCACGCGAGATGAGCTCGGTGCTGGGGTACGGGCTGTCCCACCGTGGCCTCCTGAGCCCGAGCGGACACGCGTGGGCCCTCTCCGAGGGCCAGCAGGGCCGGAGTCTGGGCCCTCCTGCGTTCCTGGGCGCCTCCGAGGTCCCCCCCACCTCCCTTGGATCCCCGGGTCATACAAACATTCTCTGAGGACAGTTCGAGCCCACGGCAGCGTCCTCCTCTGGCTCTCTGGCTCTCTGGCTCCCTGGCTCATGCATGTGCAGACCAGGACTCCCTGTGCTAAGAGCTGGTAGGGCGGGGCTGTTCCTAGGGGCTCCTGCTGGGACACACCTACTCCTGACGCGCACTGGGTGGTCCACGCGAGATGAGCTCGGTGCTGGGGTACTGGCTGTCCCACCGTGGCCTCCTGAGCCCGAGCGGACACGCGTGGGCCCTCTGCGAGGGCTGGCAGGGCCGGAGTCTGGGCCCTCCTGCGTTCCTGGGTGCCTCCGAGGTTCCCCCCACCTCCCTTGGGCCGGGCCGGGACGAGGCGCAGCCCCAGGAACCCTGTGCCACCTGGCTGGCCCGTGGAGGCCCCGCCCACGGGCAGGGCAGCAAGCTCCAGAGCCCCACGGCCGATGCGCCCGACCCTGCAGCCTGCTGGCCGGCTGGAGCCACAGAGACGGCAGGTCTCCCCCGGCCAAGCCAAGAGTTGGCAGCGCGCTCCCCAAAAGCCTCCGCTGGCAGTTCCCGGGAGGATGCAACTGGCTGCCCCTGGCTGGCTCCCTCCCGCTGGTCGGGCAATGCAAAGCCAGACCCACTTCTGCCCCCTGGGGTCCTGGCCTCCAGGGCGCGCTTAGAAGCGGTGCGGGCGGGCCCCTTCGGCACCCGTCTGCCCTTCGCCCGCCCGCCCGCCCGCCCGCCCGCGGAGCCTGCTGCAGCCAGCCCTGGCTCTAGGAGGCTGGCCAGCCGGCACTGCCAACTGGCCCCAGGTGCTAGCTAGAGGCAGCGGCAGGCCTCGGCAGCACACCTGCGGGCGCCCCCAGGCCGCACAAGCATTCTCGGAGGGAAGAGGAGCCCCAGGCCTCATCTCCCTCTGGCTGGCGGGCTCCCCGGCTCGCGCGTGCACAGTCCAGGACTCCTCACAGGGAAGGCTTGTCTAGGGAGGGGCCGTTCCCGGGGTGGGGGGCGGCTGCTGCTGGGACACACCTACTCCTGACACCCACTGGGTGGTCCACGCGAGATGAGCTCGGTGCTGGGGTACGGGCTGTCCCACCGTGGCCTCCTGAGCCCGAGCGGACACGCGTGGGCCCTCTCCGAGGGCCAGCAGGGCCGGAGTCTGGGCCCTCCTGCGTTCCTGGGCGCCTCCGAGGTCCCCCCCACCTCCCTTGGATCCCCGGGTCATACAAACATTCTCTGAGGACAGTTCGAGCCCACGGCAGCGTCCTCCTCTGGCTCTCGGGCTCTCTGGCTCCCTGGCTCATGCATGTGCAGACCAGGACTCCCTGTGCTAAGAGCTGGTAGGGCGGGGCTGTTCCTAGGGGCTCCTGCTGGGACACACCTACTCCTGATGCGCACTGGGTGGTCCACGCGAGATGAGCTCGGTGCTGGGGTACTGGCTGTCCCACCGTGGCCTCCTGAGCCCGAGCGGACACGCGTGGGCCCTCTCCGAGGGCTGGCAGGGCCAGAGTCTGGGCCCTCCTGCGTTCCTGGGTGCCTCCGAGGTTCCCCCCACCTCCCTTGGGCCGGGCCGGGACGAGGCGCAGCCCCAGGAACCCTGTGCCACCTGGCTGGCCCGTGGAGGCCCCGCCCACGGGCAGGGCAGCAAGCTCCAGAGCCCCACGGCCGATGCGCCCGACCCTGCAGCCTGCTGGCCGGCTGGAGCCACAGAGACGGCAGGTCTCCCCCGGCCAAGCCAAGAGTTGGCAGCGCGCTCCCCAAAAGCCTCCGCTGGCAGTTCCCGGGAGGATGCAACTGGCTGCCCCTGGCTGGCTCCCTCCCGCTGGTCGGGCAATGCAAAGCCAGACCCACTTCTGCCCCCTGGGGTCCTGGCCTCCAGGGCGCGCTTAGAGGCGGTGCGGGCGGGCCCCTTCGGCTCCTGTCTGCCCTTCGCCCGCCCGCGGAGCCTGCTGCAGCCAGCCCTGGCTCTAGGAGGCTGGCCAGCCGGCACTGCCAACTGGCCCCAGGTGCTAGCTAGAGGCAGCGGCAGGCCTCGGCAGCACACCTGCGGGCGCCCCCAGGCCGCACAAGCATTCTCGGAGGGAAGAGGAGCCCCAGGCCTCATCTCCCTCTGGCTGGCGGGCTCGCCGGCTCGCGCGTGCGCAGTCCAGGACTCCTCACAGGGAAGGCTTGTCTAGGGAGGGGCCGTTCCCGGGGTGGGGGGCGGCTGCTGCTGGGACACACCTACTCCTGAGGCGCACTGGGTGGTCCACGCGAGATGAGCTCGGTGCTGGGGTACGGGCTGTCCCACCGTGGCCTCCTGAGCCCGAGCGGACACGCGTGGGCCCTCTCCGAGGGCCAGCAGGGCCAGAGTCTGGGCCCTCCTGCGTTCCTGGGCGCCTCCGAGGTCCCCCCCACCTCCCTTGGATCCCCGGGTCATACAAACATTCTCTGAGGACAGTTCGAGCCCACGGCAGCGTCCTCCTCTGGCTCTCGGGCTCTCTGGCTCCCTGGCTCATGCATGTGCAGACCAGGACTCCCTGTGCTAAGAGCTGGTAGGGCGGGGCTGTTCCTAGGGGCTCCTGCTGGGACACACCTACTCCTGACGCGCACTGGGTGGTCCACGCGAGATGAGCTCGGTGCTGGGGTACTGGCTGTCCCACCGTGGCCTCCTGAGCCCGAGCGGACACGCGTGGGCCCTCTGCGAGGGCTGGCAGGGCCGGAGTCTGGGCCCTCCTGCGTTCCTGGGTGCCTCCGAGGTTCCCCCCACCTCCCTTGGGCCGGGCCGGGCCGGGACGAGGCGCAGCCCCAGGAACCCTGTGCCACCTGGCTGGCCCGTGGAGGCCCCGCCCACGGGCAGGGCAGCAAGCTCCAGAGCCCCACGGCCGATGCGCCCGACCCTGCAGCCTGCTGGCCGGCTGGAGCCACAGAGACGGCAGGTCTCCCCCGGCCAAGCCAAGAGTTGGCAGCGCGCTCCCCAAAAGCCTCCGCTGGCAGTTCCCGGGAGGATGCAACTGGCTGCCCCTGGCTGGCTCCCTCCCGCTGGTCGGGCAATGCAAAGCCAGACCCACTTCTGCCCCCTGGGGTCCTGGCCTCCAGGGCGCGCTTAGAAGCGGTGCGGGCGGGCCCCTTCGGCACCCGTCTGCCCTTCGCCCGCCCGCCCGCCCGCCCGCCCGCCCGCGGAGCCTGCTGCAGCCAGCCCTGGCTCTAGGAGGCTGGCCAGCCGGCACTGCCAACTGGCCCCAGGTGCTAGCTAGAGGCAGCGGCAGGCCTCGGCAGCACACCTGCGGGCGCCCCCAGGCCGCACAAGCATTCTCGGAGGGAAGAGGAGCCCCAGGCCTCATCTCCCTCTGGCTGGCGGGCTCCCCGGCTCGCGCGTGCACAGTCCAGGACTCCTCACAGGGAAGGCTTGTCTAGGGAGGGGCCGTTCCCGGGGTGGGGGGCGGCTGCTGCTGGGACACACCTACTCCTGACACCCACTGGGTGGTCCACGCGAGATGAGCTCGGTGCTGGGGTACGGGCTGTCCCACCGTGGCCTCCTGAGCCCGAGCGGACACGCGTGGGCCCTCTCCGAGGGCCAGCAGGGCCGGAGTCTGGGCCCTCCTGCGTTCCTGGGCGCCTCCGAGGTCCCCCCCACCTCCCTTGGATCCCCGGGTCATACAAACATTCTCTGAGGACAGTTCGAGCCCACGGCAGCGTCCTCCTCTGGCTCTCGGGCTCTCTGGCTCCCTGGCTCATGCATGTGCAGACCAGGACTCCCTGTGCTAAGAGCTGGTAGGGCGGGGCTGTTCCTAGGGGCTCCTGCTGGGACACACCTACTCCTGATGCGCACTGGGTGGTCCACGCGAGATGAGCTCGGTGCTGGGGTACTGGCTGTCCCACCGTGGCCTCCTGAGCCCGAGCGGACACGCGTGGGCCCTCTCCGAGGGCTGGCAGGGCCAGAGTCTGGGCCCTCCTGCGTTCCTGGGTGCCTCCGAGGTTCCCCCCACCTCCCTTGGGCCGGGCCGGGACGAGGCGCAGCCCCAGGAACCCTGTGCCACCTGGCTGGCCCGTGGAGGCCCCGCCCACGGGCAGGGCAGCAAGCTCCAGAGCCCCACGGCCGATGCGCCCGACCCTGCAGCCTGCTGGCCGGCTGGAGCCACAGAGACGGCAGGTCTCCCCCGGCCAAGCCAAGAGTTGGCAGCGCGCTCCCCAAAAGCCTCCGCTGGCAGTTCCCGGGAGGATGCAACTGGCTGCCCCTGGCTGGCTCCCTCCCGCTGGTCGGGCAATGCAAAGCCAGACCCACTTCTGCCCCCTGGGGTCCTGGCCTCCAGGGCGCGCTTAGAGGCGGTGCGGGCGGGCCCCTTCGGCTCCTGTCTGCCCTTCGCCCGCCCGCGGAGCCTGCTGCAGCCAGCCCTGGCTCTAGGAGGCTGGCCAGCCGGCACTGCCAACTGGCCCCAGGTGCTAGCTAGAGGCAGCGGCAGGCCTCGGCAGCACACCTGCGGGCGCCCCCAGGCCGCACAAGCATTCTCGGAGGGAAGAGGAGCCCCAGGCCTCATCTCCCTCTGGCTGGCGGGCTCGCCGGCTCGCGCGTGCGCAGTCCAGGACTCCTCACAGGGAAGGCTTGTCTAGGGAGGGGCCGTTCCCGGGGTGGGGGGCGGCTGCTGCTGGGACACACCTACTCCTGAGGCGCACTGGGTGGTCCACGCGAGATGAGCTCGGTGCTGGGGTACGGGCTGTCCCACCGTGGCCTCCTGAGCCCGAGCGGACACGCGTGGGCCCTCTCCGAGGGCCAGCAGGGCCAGAGTCTGGGCCCTCCTGCGTTCCTGGGCGCCTCCGAGGTCCCCCCCACCTCCCTTGGATCCCCGGGTCATACAAACATTCTCTGAGGACAGTTCGAGCCCACGGCAGCGTCCTCCTCTGGCTCTCGGGCTCTCTGGCTCCCTGGCTCATGCATGTGCAGACCAGGACTCCCTGTGCTAAGAGCTGGTAGGGCGGGGCTGTTCCTAGGGGCTCCTGCTGGGACACACCTACTCCTGACGCGCACTGGGTGGTCCACGCGAGATGAGCTCGGTGCTGGGGTACTGGCTGTCCCACCGTGGCCTCCTGAGCCCGAGCGGACACGCGTGGGCCCTCTGCGAGGGCTGGCAGGGCCGGAGTCTGGGCCCTCCTGCGTTCCTGGGTGCCTCCGAGGTTCCCCCCACCTCCCTTGGGCCGGGCCGGGCCGGGACGAGGCGCAGCCCCAGGAACCCTGTGCCACCTGGCTGGCCCGTGGAGGCCCCGCCCACGGGCAGGGCAGCAAGCTCCAGAGCCCCACGGCCGATGCGCCCGACCCTGCAGCCTGCTGGCCGGCTGGAGCCACAGAGACGGCAGGTCTCCCCCGGCCAAGCCAAGAGTTGGCAGCGCGCTCCCCAAAAGCCTCCGCTGGCAGTTCCCGGGAGGATGCAACTGGCTGCCCCTGGCTGGCTCCCTCCCGCTGGTCGGGCAATGCAAAGCCAGACCCACTTCTGCCCCCTGGGGTCCTGGCCTCCAGGGCGCGCTTAGAAGCGGTGCGGGCGGGCCCCTTCGGCACCCGTCTGCCCTTCGCCCGCCCGCCCGCCCGCCCGCCCGCGGAGCCTGCTGCAGCCAGCCCTGGCTCTAGGAGGCTGGCCAGCCGGCACTGCCAACTGGCCCCAGGTGCTAGCTAGAGGCAGCGGCAGGCCTCGGCAGCACACCTGCGGGCGCCCCCAGGCCGCACAAGCATTCTCGGAGGGAAGAGGAGCCCCAGGCCTCATCTCCCTCTGGCTGGCGGGCTCCCCGGCTCGCGCGTGCACAGTCCAGGACTCCTCACAGGGAAGGCTTGTCTAGGGAGGGGCCGTTCCCGGGGTGGGGGGCGGCTGCTGCTGGGACACACCTACTCCTGACACCCACTGGGTGGTCCACGCGAGATGAGCTCGGTGCTGGGGTACGGGCTGTCCCACCGTGGCCTCCTGAGCCCGAGCGGACACGCGTGGGCCCTCTCCGAGGGCCAGCAGGGCCGGAGTCTGGGCCCTCCTGCGTTCCTGGGCGCCTCCGAGGTCCCCCCCACCTCCCTTGGATCCCCGGGTCATACAAACATTCTCTGAGGACAGTTCGAGCCCACGGCAGCGTCCTCCTCTGGCTCTCGGGCTCTCTGGCTCCCTGGCTCATGCATGTGCAGACCAGGACTCCCTGTGCTAAGAGCTGGTAGGGCGGGGCTGTTCCTAGGGGCTCCTGCTGGGACACACCTACTCCTGATGCGCACTGGGTGGTCCACGCGAGATGAGCTCGGTGCTGGGGTACTGGCTGTCCCACCGTGGCCTCCTGAGCCCGAGCGGACACGCGTGGGCCCTCTCCGAGGGCTGGCAGGGCCAGAGTCTGGGCCCTCCTGCGTTCCTGGGTGCCTCCGAGGTTCCCCCCACCTCCCTTGGGCCGGGCCGGGACGAGGCGCAGCCCCAGGAACCCTGTGCCACCTGGCTGGCCCGTGGAGGCCCCGCCCACGGGCAGGGCAGCAAGCTCCAGAGCCCCACGGCCGATGCGCCCGACCCTGCAGCCTGCTGGCCGGCTGGAGCCACAGAGACGGCAGGTCTCCCCCGGCCAAGCCAAGAGTTGGCAGCGCGCTCCCCAAAAGCCTCCGCTGGCAGTTCCCGGGAGGATGCAACTGGCTGCCCCTGGCTGGCTCCCTCCCGCTGGTCGGGCAATGCAAAGCCAGACCCACTTCTGCCCCCTGGGGTCCTGGCCTCCAGGGCGCGCTTAGAGGCGGTGCGGGCGGGCCCCTTCGGCTCCTGTCTGCCCTTCGCCCGCCCGCGGAGCCTGCTGCAGCCAGCCCTGGCTCTAGGAGGCTGGCCAGCCGGCACTGCCAACTGGCCCCAGGTGCTAGCTAGAGGCAGCGGCAGGCCTCGGCAGCACACCTGCGGGCGCCCCCAGGCCGCACAAGCATTCTCGGAGGGAAGAGGAGCCCCAGGCCTCATCTCCCTCTGGCTGGCGGGCTCGCCGGCTCGCGCGTGCGCAGTCCAGGACTCCTCACAGGGAAGGCTTGTCTAGGGAGGGGCCGTTCCCGGGGTGGGGGGCGGCTGCTGCTGGGACACACCTACTCCTGAGGCGCACTGGGTGGTCCACGCGAGATGAGCTCGGTGCTGGGGTACGGGCTGTCCCACCGTGGCCTCCTGAGCCCGAGCGGACACGCGTGGGCCCTCTCCGAGGGCCAGCAGGGCCAGAGTCTGGGCCCTCCTGCGTTCCTGGGCGCCTCCGAGGTCCCCCCCACCTCCCTTGGATCCCCGGGTCATACAAACATTCTCTGAGGACAGTTCGAGCCCACGGCAGCGTCCTCCTCTGGCTCTCGGGCTCTCTGGCTCCCTGGCTCATGCATGTGCAGACCAGGACTCCCTGTGCTAAGAGCTGGTAGGGCGGGGCTGTTCCTAGGGGCTCCTGCTGGGACACACCTACTCCTGACGCGCACTGGGTGGTCCACGCGAGATGAGCTCGGTGCTGGGGTACTGGCTGTCCCACCGTGGCCTCCTGAGCCCGAGCGGACACGCGTGGGCCCTCTCCGAGGGCTGGCAGGGCCGGAGTCTGGGCCCTCCTGCGTTCCTGGGTGCCTCCGAGGTTCCCCCCACCTCCCTTGGGCCGGGCCGGGACGAGGCGCAGCCCCAGGAACCCTGTGCCACCTGGCTGGCCCGTGGAGGCCCCGCCCACGGGCAGGGCAGCAAGCTCCAGAGCCCCACGGCCGATGCGCCCGACCCTGCAGCCTGCTGGCCGGCTGGAGCCACAGAGACGGCAGGTCTCCCCCGGCCAAGCCAAGAGTTGGCAGCGCGCTCCCCAAAAGCCTCCGCTGGCAGTTCCCGGGAGGATGCAACTGGCTGCCCCTGGCTGGCTCCCTCCCGCTGGTCGGGCAATGCAAAGCCAGACCCACTTCTGCCCCCTGGGGTCCTGGCCTCCAGGGCGCGCTTAGAAGCGGTGCGGGCGGGCCCCTTCGGCACCCGTCTGCCCTTCGCCCGCCCGCCCGCCCGACCGCCCGCCCGCGGAGCCTGCTGCAGCCAGCCCTGGCTCTAGGAGGCTGGCCAGCCGGCACTGCCAACTGGCCCCAGGTGCTAGCTAGAGGCAGCGGCAGGCCTCGGCAGCACACCTGCGGGCGCCCCCAGGCCGCACAAGCATTCTCGGAGGGAAGAGGAGCCCCAGGCCTCATCTCCCTCTGGCTGGCGGGCTCGCCGGCTCGCGCGTGCGCAGTCCAGGACTCCTCACAGGGAAGGCTTGTCTAGGGAGGGGCCGTTCCCGGGGTGGGGGGCGGCTGCTGCTGGGACACACCTACTCCTGACGCGCACTGGGTGGTCCACGCGAGATGAGCTCGGTGCTGGGGTACGGGCTGTCCCACCGTGGCCTCCTGAGCCCGAGCGGACACGCGTGGGCCCTCTCCGAGGGCCAGCAGGGCCGGAGTCTGGGCCCTCCTGCGTTCCTGGGCGCCTCCGAGGTCCCCCCCACCTCCCTTGGATCCCCGGGTCATACAAACATTCTCTGAGGACAGTTCGAGCCCACGGCAGCGTCCTCCTCTGGCTCTCGGGCTCTCTGGCTCCCTGGCTCATGCATGTGCAGACCAGGACTCCCTGTGCTAAGAGCTGGTAGGGCGGGGCTGTTCCTAGGGGCTCCTGCTGGGACACACCTACTCCTGACGCGCACTGGGTGGTCCACGCGAGATGAGCTCGGTGCTGGGGTACTGGCTGTCCCACCGTGGCCTCCTGAGCCCGAGCGGACACGCGTGGGCCCTCTCCGAGGGCTGGCAGGGCCGGAGTCTGGGCCCTCCTGCGTTCATGGGTGCCTCCGAGGTTCCCCCCACCTCCCTTGGGCCGGGCCGGGACGAGGCGCAGCCCCAGGAACCCTGTGCCACCTGGCTGGCCCGTGGAGGCCCCGCCCACGGGCAGGGCAGCAAGCTCCAGAGCCCCACGGCCGATGCGCCCGACCCTGCAGCCTGCTGGCCGGCTGGAGCCACAGAGACGGCAGGTCTCCCCCGGCCAAGCCAAGAGTTGGCAGCGCGCTCCCCAAAAGCCTCCGCTGGCAGTTCCCGGGAGGATGCAACTGGCTGCCCCTGGCTGGCTCCCTCCCGCTGGTCGGGCAATGCAAAGCCAGACCCACTTCTGCCCCCTGGGGTCCTGGCCTCCAGGGCGGGCTTAGAGGCGGTGCGGGCGGGCCCCCTTCCGCTCCCGTCTGCCCTTCGCCCTTCGCCCGCCCGCCCGCCCGCGGAGCCTGCTGCAGCCAGCCCTGGCTCTAGGAGGCTGGCCAGCCGGCACTGCCAACTGGCCCCAGGTGCTAGCTAGAGGCAGCGGCAGGCCTCGGCAGCACACCTGCGGGCGCCCCCAGGCCGCACAAGCATTCTCGGAGGGAAGAGGAGCCCCAGGCCTCATCTCCCTCTGGCTGGCGGGCTCGCCGGCTCGCGCGTGCGCAGTCCAGGACTCCTCACAGGGAAGGCTTGTCTAGGGAGGGGCCGTTCCCGGGGTGGGGGGCGGCTGCTGCTGGGACACACCTACTCCTGAGGCGCACTGGGTGGTCCACGCGAGATGAGCTCGGTGCTGGGGTACGGGCTGTCCCACCGTGGCCTCCTGAGCCCGAGCGGACACGCGTGGGCCCTCTCCGAGGGCCAGCAGGGCCAGAGTCTGGGCCCTCCTGCGTTCCTGGGCGCCTCCGAGGTCCCCCCCACCTCCCTTGGATCCCCGGGTCATACAAACATTCTCTGAGGACAGTTCGAGCCCACGGCAGCGTCCTCCTCTGGCTCTCGGGCTCTCTGGCTCCCTGGCTCATGCATGTGCAGACCAGGACTCCCTGTGCTAAGAGCTGGTAGGGCGGGGCTGTTCCTAGGGGCTCCTGCTGGGACACACCTACTCCTGACGCGCACTGGGTGGTCCACGCGAGATGAGCTCGGTGCTGGGGTACTGGCTGTCCCACCGTGGCCTCCTGAGCCCGAGCGGACACGCGTGGGCCCTCTGCGAGGGCTGGCAGGGCCGGAGTCTGGGCCCTCCTGCGTTCCTGGGTGCCTCCGAGGTTCCCCCCACCTCCCTTGGGCCGGGCCGGGACGATGCGCAGCCCCAGGAACCCTGTGCCACCTGGCTGGCCCGTGGAGGCCCCGCCCACGGGCAGGGCAGCAAGCTCCAGAGCCCCACGGCCGATGCGCCCGACCCTGCAGCCTGCTGGCCGGCTGGAGCCACAGAGACGGCAGGTCTCCCCCGGCCAAGCCAAGAGTTGGCAGCGCGCTCCCCAAAAGCCTCCGCTGGCAGTTCCCGGGAGGATGCAACTGGCTGCCCCTGGCTGGCTCCCTCCCGCTGGTCGGGCAATGCAAAGCCAGACCCACTTCTGCCCCCTGGGGTCCTGGCCTCCAGGGCGCGCTTAGAAGCGGTGCGGGCGGGCCCCTTCGGCACCCGTCTGCCCTTCGCCCGCCCGCCCGCCCGACCGCCCGCCCGCGGAGCCTGCTGCAGCCAGCCCTGGCTCTAGGAGGCTGGCCAGCCGGCACTGCCAACTGGCCCCAGGTGCTAGCTAGAGGCAGCGGCAGGCCTCGGCAGCACACCTGCGGGCGCCCCCAGGCCGCACAAGCATTCTCGGAGGGAAGAGGAGCCCCAGGCCTCATCTCCCTCTGGCTGGCGGGCTCGCCGGCTCGCGCGTGCGCAGTCCAGGACTCCTCACAGGGAAGGCTTGTCTAGGGAGGGGCCGTTCCCGGGGTGGGGGGCGGCTGCTGCTGGGACACACCTACTCCTGACGCGCACTGGGTGGTCCACGCGAGATGAGCTCGGTGCTGGGGTACGGGCTGTCCCACCGTGGCCTCCTGAGCCCGAGCGGACACGCGTGGGCCCTCTCCGAGGGCCAGCAGGGCCGGAGTCTGGGCCCTCCTGCGTTCCTGGGCGCCTCCGAGGTCCCCCCCACCTCCCTTGGATCCCCGGGTCATACAAACATTCTCTGAGGACAGTTCGAGCCCACGGCAGCGTCCTCCTCTGGCTCTCGGGCTCTCTGGCTCCCTGGCTCATGCATGTGCAGACCAGGACTCCCTGTGCTAAGAGCTGGTAGGGCGGGGCTGTTCCTAGGGGCTCCTGCTGGGACACACCTACTCCTGACGCGCACTGGGTGGTCCACGCGAGATGAGCTCGGTGCTGGGGTACTGGCTGTCCCACCGTGGCCTCCTGAGCCCGAGCGGACACGCGTGGGCCCTCTCCGAGGGCTGGCAGGGCCGGAGTCTGGGCCCTCCTGCGTTCATGGGTGCCTCCGAGGTTCCCCCCACCTCCCTTGGGCCGGGCCGGGACGAGGCGCAGCCCCAGGAACCCTGTGCCACCTGGCTGGCCCGTGGAGGCCCCGCCCACGGGCAGGGCAGCAAGCTCCAGAGCCCCACGGCCGATGCGCCCGACCCTGCAGCCTGCTGGCCGGCTGGAGCCACAGAGACGGCAGGTCTCCCCCGGCCAAGCCAAGAGTTGGCAGCGCGCTCCCCAAAAGCCTCCGCTGGCAGTTCCCGGGAGGATGCAACTGGCTGCCCCTGGCTGGCTCCCTCCCGCTGGTCGGGCAATGCAAAGCCAGACCCACTTCTGCCCCCTGGGGTCCTGGCCTCCAGGGCGGGCTTAGAGGCGGTGCGGGCGGGCCCCCTTCCGCTCCCGTCTGCCCTTCGCCCTTCGCCCGCCCGCCCGCCCGCGGAGCCTGCTGCAGCCAGCCCTGGCTCTAGGAGGCTGGCCAGCCGGCACTGCCAACTGGCCCCAGGTGCTAGCTAGAGGCAGCGGCAGGCCTCGGCAGCACACCTGCGGGCGCCCCCAGGCCGCACAAGCATTCTCGGAGGGAAGAGGAGCCCCAGGCCTCATCTCCCTCTGGCTGGCGGGCTCGCCGGCTCGCGCGTGCGCAGTCCAGGACTCCTCACAGGGAAGGCTTGTCTAGGGAGGGGCCGTTCCCGGGGTGGGGGGCGGCTGCTGCTGGGACACACCTACTCCTGAGGCGCACTGGGTGGTCCACGCGAGATGAGCTCGGTGCTGGGGTACGGGCTGTCCCACCGTGGCCTCCTGAGCCCGAGCGGACACGCGTGGGCCCTCTCCGAGGGCCAGCAGGGCCGGAGTCTGGGCCCTCCTGCGTTCCTGGGCGCCTCCGAGGTCCCCCCCACCTCCCTTGGATCCCCGGGTCATACAAACATTCTCTGAGGACAGTTCGAGCCCACGGCAGCGTCCTCCTCTGGCTCTCTGGCTCTCTGGCTCCCTGGCTCATGCATGTGCAGACCAGGACTCCCTGTGCTAAGAGCTGGTAGGGCGGGGCTGTTCCTAGGGGCTCCTGCTGGGACACACCTACTCCTGACGCGCACTGGGTGGTCCACGCGAGATGAGCTCGGTGCTGGGGTACTGGCTGTCCCACCGTGGCCTCCTGAGCCCGAGCGGACACGCGTGGGCCCTCTGCGAGGGCTGGCAGGGCCGGAGTCTGGGCCCTCCTGCGTTCCTGGGTGCCTCCGAGGTTCCCCCCACCTCCCTTGGGCCGGGCCGGGACGAGGCGCAGCCCCAGGAACCCTGTGCCACCTGGCTGGCCCGTGGAGGCCCCGCCCACGGGCAGGGCAGCAAGCTCCAGAGCCCCACGGCCAATGCGCCCGACCCTGCAGCCTGCTGGCCGGCTGGAGCCACAGAGACGGCAGGTCTCCCCCGGCCAAGCCAAGAGTTGGCAGCGCGCTCCCCAAAAGCCTCCGCTGGCAGTTCCCGGGAGGATGCAACTGGCTGCCCCTGGCTGGCTCCCTCCCGCTGGTCGGGCAATGCAAAGCCAGACCCACTTCTGCCCCCTGGGGTCCTGGCCTCCAGGGCGCGCTTAGAAGCGGTGCGGGCGGGCCCCTTCGGCACCCGTCTGCCCTTCGCCCGCCCGCCCGCCCGACCGCCCGCCCGCGGAGCCTGCTGCAGCCAGCCCTGGCTCTAGGAGGCTGGCCAGCCGGCACTGCCAACTGGCCCCAGGTGCTAGCTAGAGGCAGCGGCAGGCCTCGGCAGCACACCTGCGGGCGCCCCCAGGCCGCACAAGCATTCTCGGAGGGAAGAGGAGCCCCAGGCCTCATCTCCCTCTGGCTGGCGGGCTCGCCGGCTCGCGCGTGCGCAGTCCAGGACTCCTCACAGGGAAGGCTTGTCTAGGGAGGGGCCGTTCCCGGGGTGGGGGGCGGCTGCTGCTGGGACACACCTACTCCTGACGCGCACTGGGTGGTCCACGCGAGATGAGCTCGGTGCTGGGGTACGGGCTGTCCCACCGTGGCCTCCTGAGCCCGAGCGGACACGCGTGGGCCCTCTCCGAGGGCCAGCAGGGCCGGAGTCTGGGCCCTCCTGCGTTCCTGGGCGCCTCCGAGGTCCCCCCCACCTCCCTTGGATCCCCGGGTCATACAAACATTCTCTGAGGACAGTTCGAGCCCACGGCAGCGTCCTCCTCTGGCTCTCGGGCTCTCTGGCTCCCTGGCTCATGCATGTGCAGACCAGGACTCCCTGTGCTAAGAGCTGGTAGGGCGGGGCTGTTCCTAGGGGCTCCTGCTGGGACACACCTACTCCTGACGCGCACTGGGTGGTCCACGCGAGATGAGCTCGGTGCTGGGGTACTGGCTGTCCCACCGTGGCCTCCTGAGCCCGAGCGGACACGCGTGGGCCCTCTGCGAGGGCTGGCAGGGCCGGAGTCTGGGCCCTCCTGCGTTCCTGGGTGCCTCCGAGGTTCCCCCCACCTCCCTTGGGCCGGGCCGGGCCGGGACGAGGCGCAGCCCCAGGAACCCTGTGCCACCTGGCTGGCCCGTGGAGGCCCCGCCCACGGGCAGGGCAGCAAGCTCCAGAGCCCCACGGCCGATGCGCCCGACCCTGCAGCCTGCTGGCCGGCTGGAGCCACAGAGACGGCAGGTCTCCCCCGGCCAAGCCAAGAGTTGGCAGCGCGCTCCCCAAAAGCCTCCGCTGGCAGTTCCCGGGAGGATGCAACTGGCTGCCCCTGGCTGGCTCCCTCCCGCTGGTCGGGCAATGCAAAGCCAGACCCACTTCTGCCCCCTGGGGTCCTGGCCTCCAGGGCGCGCTTAGAAGCGGTGCGGGCGGGCCCCTTCGGCACCCGTCTGCCCTTCGCCCGCCCGCCCGCCCGCCCGCCCGCCCGCGGAGCCTGCTGCAGCCAGCCCTGGCTCTAGGAGGCTGGCCAGCCGGCACTGCCAACTGGCCCCAGGTGCTAGCTAGAGGCAGCGGCAGGCCTCGGCAGCACACCTGCGGGCGCCCCCAGGCCGCACAAGCATTCTCGGAGGGAAGAGGAGCCCCAGGCCTCATCTCCCTCTGGCTGGCGGGCTCGCCGGCTCGCGCGTGCACAGTCCAGGACTCCTCACAGGGAAGGCTTGTCTAGGGAGGGGCCGTTCCCGGGGTGGGGGGCGGCTGCTGCTGGGACACACCTACTCCTGACACCCACTGGGTGGTCCACGCGAGATGAGCTCGGTGCTGGGGTACGGGCTGTCCCACCGTGGCCTCCTGAGCCCGAGCGGACACGCGTGGGCCCTCTCCGAGGGCCAGCAGGGCCGGAGTCTGGGCCCTCCTGCGTTCCTGGGCGCCTCCGAGGTCCCCCCCACCTCCCTTGGATCCCCGGGTCATACAAACATTCTCTGAGGACAGTTCGAGCCCACGGCAGCGTCCTCCTCTGGCTCTCGGGCTCTCTGGCTCCCTGGCTCATGCATGTGCAGACCAGGACTCCCTGTGCTAAGAGCTGGTAGGGCGGGGCTGTTCCTAGGGGCTCCTGCTGGGACACACCTACTCCTGACGCGCACTGGGTGGTCCACGCGAGATGAGCTCGGTGCTGGGGTACTGGCTGTCCCACCGTGGCCTCCTGAGCCCGAGCGGACACGCGTGGGCCCTCTCCGAGGGCTGGCAGGGCCAGAGTCTGGGCCCTCCTGCGTTCCTGGGTGCCTCCGAGGTTCCCCCCACCTCCCTTGGGCCGGGCCGGGACGAGGCGCAGCCCCAGGAACCCTGTGCCACCTGGCTGGCCCGTGGAGGCCCCGCCCACGGGCAGGGCAGCAAGCTCCAGAGCCCCACGGCCGATGCGCCCGACCCTGCAGCCTGCTGGCCGGCTGGAGCCACAGAGACGGCAGGTCTCCCCCGGCCAAGCCAAGAGTTGGCAGCGCGCTCCCCAAAAGCCTCCGCTGGCAGTTCCCGGGAGGATGCAACTGGCTGCCCCTGGCTGGCTCCCTCCCGCTGGTCGGGCAATGCAAAGCCAGACCCACTTCTGCCCCCTGGGGTCCTGGCCTCCAGGGCGCTCTTAGAGGCGGTGCGGGTGGGCCCCTTCGGCTCCTGTCTGCCCTTCGCCCGCCCGCGGAGCCTGCTGCAGCCAGCCCTGGCTCTAGGAGGCTGGCCAGCCGGCACTGCCAACTGGCCCCAGGTGCTAGCTAGAGGCAGCGGCAGGCCTCGGCAGCACACCTGCGGGCGCCCCCAGGCCGCACAAGCATTCTCGGAGGGAAGAGGAGCCCCAGGCCTCATCTCCCTCTGGCTGGCGGGCTCGCCGGCTCGCGCGTGCGCAGTCCAGGACTCCTCACAGGGAAGGCTTGTCTAGGGAGGGGCCGTTCCCGGGGTGGGGGGCGGCTGCTGCTGGGACACACCTACTCCTGAGGCGCACTGGGTGGTCCACGCGAGATGAGCTCGGTGCTGGGGTACGGGCTGTCCCACCGTGGCCTCCTGAGCCCGAGCGGACACGCGTGGGCCCTCTCCGAGGGCCAGCAGGGCCGGAGTCTGGGCCCTCCTGCGTTCCTGGGCGCCTCCGAGGTTCCCCCCACCTCCCTTGGATCCCCGGGTCATACAAACATTCTCTGAGGACAGTTCGAGCCCACGGCAGCGTCCTCCTCTGGCTCTCGGGCTCTCTGGCTCCCTGGCTCATGCATGTGCAGACCAGGACTCCCTGTGCTAAGAGCTGGTAGGGCGGGGCTGTTCCTAGGGGCTCCTGCTGGGACACACCTACTCCTGACGCGCACTGGGTGGTCCACGCGAGATGAGCTCGGTGCTGGGGTACTGGCTGTCCCACCGTGGCCTCCTGAGCCCGAGCGGACACGCGTGGGCCCTCTGCGAGGGCTGGCAGGGCCGGAGTCTGGGCCCTCCTGCGTTCCTGGGTGCCTCCGAGGTTCCCCCCACCTCCCTTGGGCCGGGCCGGGCCGGGACGAGGCGCAGCCCCAGGAACCCTGTGCCACCTGGCTGGCCCGTGGAGGCCCCGCCCACGGGCAGGGCAGCAAGCTCCAGAGCCCCACGGCCGATGCGCCCGACCCTGCAGCCTGCTGGCCGGCTGGAGCCACAGAGACGGCAGGTCTCCCCCGGCCAAGCCAAGAGTTGGCAGCGCGCTCCCCAAAAGCCTCCGCTGGCAGTTCCCGGGAGGATGCAACTGGCTGCCCCTGGCTGGCTCCCTCCCGCTGGTCGGGCAATGCAAAGCCAGACCCACTTCTGCCCCCTGGGGTCCTGGCCTCCAGGGCGGGCTTAGAGGCGGTGCGGGCGGGCCCCCTTCCGCTCCCGTCTGCCCTTCGCCCTTCGCCCGCCCGCCCGACCGCCCGCCCGCGGAGCCTGCTGCAGCCAGCCCTGGCTCTAGGAGGCTGGCCAGCCGGCACTGCCAACTGGCCCCAGGTGCTAGCTAGAGGCAGCGGCAGGCCTCGGCAGCACACCTGCGGGCGCCCCCAGGCCGCACAAGCATTCTCGGAGGGAAGAGGAGCCCCAGGCCTCATCTCCCTCTGGCTGGCGGGCTCGCCGGCTCGCGCGTGCGCAGTCCAGGACTCCTCACAGGGAAGGCTTGTCTAGGGAGGGGCCGTTCCCGGGGTGGGGGGCGGCTGCTGCTGGGACACACCTACTCCTGACGCGCACTGGGTGGTCCACGCGAGATGAGCTCGGTGCTGGGGTACGGGCTGTCCCACCGTGGCCTCCTGAGCCCGAGCGGACACGCGTGGGCCCTCTCCGAGGGCCAGCAGGGCCGGAGTCTGGGCCCTCCTGCGTTCCTGGGCGCCTCCGAGGTCCCCCCCACCTCCCTTGGATCCCCGGGTCATACAAACATTCTCTGAGGACAGTTCGAGCCCACGGCAGCGTCCTCCTCTGGCTCTCGGGCTCTCTGGCTCCCTGGCTCATGCATGTGCAGACCAGGACTCCCTGTGCTAAGAGCTGGTAGGGCGGGGCTGTTCCTAGGGGCTCCTGCTGGGACACACCTACTCCTGACGCGCACTGGGTGGTCCACGCGAGATGAGCTCGGTGCTGGGGTACTGGCTGTCCCACCGTGGCCTCCTGAGCCCGAGCGGACACGCGTGGGCCCTCTGCGAGGGCTGGCAGGGCCGGAGTCTGGGCCCTCCTGCGTTCCTGGGTGCCTCCGAGGTTCCCCCCACCTCCCTTGGGCCGGGCCGGGCCGGGACGAGGCGCAGCCCCAGGAACCCTGTGCCACCTGGCTGGCCCGTGGAGGCCCCGCCCACGGGCAGGGCAGCAAGCTCCAGAGCCCCACGGCCGATGCGCCCGACCCTGCAGCCTGCTGGCCGGCTGGAGCCACAGAGACGGCAGGTCTCCCCCGGCCAAGCCAAGAGTTGGCAGCGCGCTCCCCAAAAGCCTCCGCTGGCAGTTCCCGGGAGGATGCAACTGGCTGCCCCTGGCTGGCTCCCTCCCGCTGGTCGGGCAATGCAAAGCCAGACCCACTTCTGCCCCCTGGGGTCCTGGCCTCCAGGGCGCGCTTAGAAGCGGTGCGGGCGGGCCCCTTCGGCACCCGTCTGCCCTTCGCCCGCCCGCCCGCCCGCCCGCCCGCCCGCGGAGCCTGCTGCAGCCAGCCCTGGCTCTAGGAGGCTGGCCAGCCGGCACTGCCAACTGGCCCCAGGTGCTAGCTAGAGGCAGCGGCAGGCCTCGGCAGCACACCTGCGGGCGCCCCCAGGCCGCACAAGCATTCTCGGAGGGAAGAGGAGCCCCAGGCCTCATCTCCCTCTGGCTGGCGGGCTCCCCGGCTCGCGCGTGCACAGTCCAGGACTCCTCACAGGGAAGGCTTGTCTAGGGAGGGGCCGTTCCCGGGGTGGGGGGCGGCTGCTGCTGGGACACACCTACTCCTGACACCCACTGGGTGGTCCACGCGAGATGAGCTCGGTGCTGGGGTACGGGCTGTCCCACCGTGGCCTCCTGAGCCCGAGCGGACACGCGTGGGCCCTCTCCGAGGGCCAGCAGGGCCGGAGTCTGGGCCCTCCTGCGTTCCTGGGCGCCTCCGAGGTCCCCCCCACCTCCCTTGGATCCCCGGGTCATACAAACATTCTCTGAGGACAGTTCGAGCCCACGGCAGCGTCCTCCTCTGGCTCTCGGGCTCTCTGGCTCCCTGGCTCATGCATGTGCAGACCAGGACTCCCTGTGCTAAGAGCTGGTAGGGCGGGGCTGTTCCTAGGGGCTCCTGCTGGGACACACCTACTCCTGACGCGCACTGGGTGGTCCACGCGAGATGAGCTCGGTGCTGGGGTACTGGCTGTCCCACCGTGGCCTCCTGAGCCCGAGCGGACACGCGTGGGCCCTCTCCGAGGGCTGGCAGGGCCAGAGTCTGGGCCCTCCTGCGTTCCTGGGTGCCTCCGAGGTTCCCCCCACCTCCCTTGGGCCGGGCCGGGACGAGGCGCAGCCCCAGGAACCCTGTGCCACCTGGCTGGCCCGTGGAGGCCCCGCCCACGGGCAGGGCAGCAAGCTCCAGAGCCCCACGGCCGATGCGCCCGACCCTGCAGCCTGCTGGCCGGCTGGAGCCACAGAGACGGCAGGTCTCCCCCGGCCAAGCCAAGAGTTGGCAGCGCGCTCCCCAAAAGCCTCCGCTGGCAGTTCCCGGGAGGATGCAACTGGCTGCCCCTGGCTGGCTCCCTCCCGCTGGTCGGGCAATGCAAAGCCAGACCCACTTCTGCCCCCTGGGGTCCTGGCCTCCAGGGCGCGCTTAGAGGCGGTGCGGGCGGGCCCCTTCGGCTCCTGTCTGCCCTTCGCCCGCCCGCGGAGCCTGCTGCAGCCAGCCCTGGCTCTAGGAGGCTGGCCAGCCGGCACTGCCAACTGGCCCCAGGTGCTAGCTAGAGGCAGCGGCAGGCCTCGGCAGCACACCTGCGGGCGCCCCCAGGCCGCACAAGCATTCTCGGAGGGAAGAGGAGCCCCAGGCCTCATCTCCCTCTGGCTGGCGGGCTCGCCGGCTCGCGCGTGCGCAGTCCAGGACTCCTCACAGGGAAGGCTTGTCTAGGGAGGGGCCGTTCCCGGGGTGGGGGGCGGCTGCTGCTGGGACACACCTACTCCTGAGGCGCACTGGGTGGTCCACGCGAGATGAGCTCGGTGCTGGGGTACGGGCTGTCCCACCGTGGCCTCCTGAGCCCGAGCGGACACGCGTGGGCCCTCTCCGAGGGCCAGCAGGGCCAGAGTCTGGGCCCTCCTGCGTTCCTGGGCGCCTCCGAGGTCCCCCCCACCTCCCTTGGATCCCCGGGTCATACAAACATTCTCTGAGGACAGTTCGAGCCCACGGCAGCGTCCTCCTCTGGCTCTCGGGCTCTCTGGCTCCCTGGCTCATGCATGTGCAGACCAGGACTCCCTGTGCTAAGAGCTGGTAGGGCGGGGCTGTTCCTAGGGGCTCCTGCTGGGACACACCTACTCCTGACGCGCACTGGGTGGTCCACGCGAGATGAGCTCGGTGCTGGGGTACTGGCTGTCCCACCGTGGCCTCCTGAGCCCGAGCGGACACGCGTGGGCCCTCTGCGAGGGCTGGCAGGGCCGGAGTCTGGGCCCTCCTGCGTTCCTGGGTGCCTCCGAGGTTCCCCCCACCTCCCTTGGGCCGGGCCGGGCCGGGACGAGGCGCAGCCCCAGGAACCCTGTGCCACCTGGCTGGCCCGTGGAGGCCCCGCCCACGGGCAGGGCAGCAAGCTCCAGAGCCCCACGGCCGATGCGCCCGACCCTGCAGCCTGCTGGCCGGCTGGAGCCACAGAGACGGCAGGTCTCCCCCGGCCAAGCCAAGAGTTGGCAGCGCGCTCCCCAAAAGCCTCCGCTGGCAGTTCCCGGGAGGATGCAACTGGCTGCCCCTGGCTGGCTCCCTCCCGCTGGTCGGGCAATGCAAAGCCAGACCCACTTCTGCCCCCTGGGGTCCTGGCCTCCAGGGCGCGCTTAGAAGCGGTGCGGGCGGGCCCCTTCGGCACCCGTCTGCCCTTCGCCCGCCCGCCCGCCCGACCGCCCGCCCGCGGAGCCTGCTGCAGCCAGCCCTGGCTCTAGGAGGCTGGCCAGCCGGCACTGCCAACTGGCCCCAGGTGCTAGCTAGAGGCAGCGGCAGGCCTCGGCAGCACACCTGCGGGCGCCCCCAGGCCGCACAAGCATTCTCGGAGGGAAGAGGAGCCCCAGGCCTCATCTCCCTCTGGCTGGCGGGCTCGCCGGCTCGCGCGTGCGCAGTCCAGGACTCCTCACAGGGAAGGCTTGTCTAGGGAGGGGCCGTTCCCGGGGTGGGGGGCGGCTGCTGCTGGGACACACCTACTCCTGACGCGCACTGGGTGGTCCACGCGAGATGAGCTCGGTGCTGGGGTACGGGCTGTCCCACCGTGGCCTCCTGAGCCCGAGCGGACACGCGTGGGCCCTCTCCGAGGGCCAGCAGGGCCGGAGTCTGGGCCCTCCTGCGTTCCTGGGCGCCTCCGAGGTCCCCCCCACCTCCCTTGGATCCCCGGGTCATACAAACATTCTCTGAGGACAGTTCGAGCCCACGGCAGCGTCCTCCTCTGGCTCTCGGGCTCTCTGGCTCCCTGGCTCATGCATGTGCAGACCAGGACTCCCTGTGCTAAGAGCTGGTAGGGCGGGGCTGTTCCTAGGGGCTCCTGCTGGGACACACCTACTCCTGACGCGCACTGGGTGGTCCACGCGAGATGAGCTCGGTGCTGGGGTACTGGCTGTCCCACCATGGCCTCCTGAGCCCGAGCGGACACGCGTGGGCCCTCTCCGAGGGCTGGCAGGGCCGGAGTCTGGGCCCTCCTGCGTTCATGGGTGCCTCCGAGGTTCCCCCCACCTCCCTTGGGCCGGGCCGGGACGAGGCGCAGCCCCAGGAACCCTGTGCCACCTGGCTGGCCCGTGGAGGCCCCGCCCACGGGCAGGGCAGCAAGCTCCAGAGCCCCACGGCCGATGCGCCCGACCCTGCAGCCTGCTGGCCGGCTGGAGCCACAGAGACGGCAGGTCTCCCCCGGCCAAGCCAAGAGTTGGCAGCGCGCTCCCCAAAAGCCTCCGCTGGCAGTTCCCGGGAGGATGCAACTGGCTGCCCCTGGCTGGCTCCCTCCCGCTGGTCGGGCAATGCAAAGCCAGACCCACTTCTGCCCCCTGGGGTCCTGGCCTCCAGGGCGGGCTTAGAGGCGGTGCGGGCGGGCCCCCTTCCGCTCCCGTCTGCCCTTCGCCCTTCGCCCGCCCGCCCGACCGCCCGCCCGCGGAGCCTGCTGCAGCCAGCCCTGGCTCTAGGAGGCTGGCCAGCCGGCACTGCCAACTGGCCCCAGGTGCTAGCTAGAGGCAGCGGCAGGCCTCGGCAGCACACCTGCGGGCGCCCCCAGGCCGCACAAGCATTCTCGGAGGGAAGAGGAGCCCCAGGCCTCATCTCCCTCTGGCTGGCGGGCTCGCCGGCTCGCGCGTGCGCAGTCCAGGACTCCTCACAGGGAAGGCTTGTCTAGGGAGGGGCCGTTCCCGGGGTGGGGGGCGGCTGCTGCTGGGACACACCTACTCCTGAGGCGCACTGGGTGGTCCACGCGAGATGAGCTCGGTGCTGGGGTACGGGCTGTCCCACCGTGGCCTCCTGAGCCCGAGCGGACACGCGTGGGCCCTCTCCGAGGGCCAGCAGGGCCAGAGTCTGGGCCCTCCTGCGTTCCTGGGCGCCTCCGAGGTCCCCCCCACCTCCCTTGGATCCCCGGGTCATACAAACATTCTCTGAGGACAGTTCGAGCCCACGGCAGCGTCCTCCTCTGGCTCTCGGGCTCTCTGGCTCCCTGGCTCATGCATGTGCAGACCAGGACTCCCTGTGCTAAGAGCTGGTAGGGCGGGGCTGTTCCTAGGGGCTCCTGCTGGGACACACCTACTCCTGACGCGCACTGGGTGGTCCACGCGAGATGAGCTCGGTGCTGGGGTACTGGCTGTCCCACCGTGGCCTCCTGAGCCCGAGCGGACACGCGTGGGCCCTCTGCGAGGGCTGGCAGGGCCGGAGTCTGGGCCCTCCTGCGTTCCTGGGTGCCTCCGAGGTTCCCCCCACCTCCCTTGGGCCGGGCCGGGCCGGGACGAGGCGCAGCCCCAGGAACCCTGTGCCACCTGGCTGGCCCGTGGAGGCCCCGCCCACGGGCAGGGCAGCAAGCTCCAGAGCCCCACGGCCGATGCGCCCGACCCTGCAGCCTGCTGGCCGGCTGGAGCCACAGAGACGGCAGGTCTCCCCCGGCCAAGCCAAGAGTTGGCAGCGCGCTCCCCAAAAGCCTCCGCTGGCAGTTCCCGGGAGGATGCAACTGGCTGCCCCTGGCTGGCTCCCTCCCGCTGGTCGGGCAATGCAAAGCCAGACCCACTTCTGCCCCCTGGGGTCCTGGCCTCCAGGGCGCGCTTAGAAGCGGTGCGGGCGGGCCCCTTCGGCACCCGTCTGCCCTTCGCCCGCCCGCCCGCCCGACCGCCCGCCCGCGGAGCCTGCTGCAGCCAGCCCTGGCTCTAGGAGGCTGGCCAGCCGGCACTGCCAACTGGCCCCAGGTGCTAGCTAGAGGCAGCGGCAGGCCTCGGCAGCACACCTGCGGGCGCCCCCAGGCCGCACAAGCATTCTCGGAGGGAAGAGGAGCCCCAGGCCTCATCTCCCTCTGGCTGGCGGGCTCGCCGGCTCGCGCGTGCGCAGTCCAGGACTCCTCACAGGGAAGGCTTGTCTAGGGAGGGGCCGTTCCCGGGGTGGGGGGCGGCTGCTGCTGGGACACACCTACTCCTGACGCGCACTGGGTGGTCCACGCGAGATGAGCTCGGTGCTGGGGTACGGGCTGTCCCACCGTGGCCTCCTGAGCCCGAGCGGACACGCGTGGGCCCTCTCCGAGGGCCAGCAGGGCCGGAGTCTGGGCCCTCCTGCGTTCCTGGGCGCCTCCGAGGTCCCCCCCACCTCCCTTGGATCCCCGGGTCATACAAACATTCTCTGAGGACAGTTCGAGCCCACGGCAGCGTCCTCCTCTGGCTCTCGGGCTCTCTGGCTCCCTGGCTCATGCATGTGCAGACCAGGACTCCCTGTGCTAAGAGCTGGTAGGGCGGGGCTGTTCCTAGGGGCTCCTGCTGGGACACACCTACTCCTGACGCGCACTGGGTGGTCCACGCGAGATGAGCTCGGTGCTGGGGTACTGGCTGTCCCACCATGGCCTCCTGAGCCCGAGCGGACACGCGTGGGCCCTCTCCGAGGGCTGGCAGGGCCGGAGTCTGGGCCCTCCTGCGTTCATGGGTGCCTCCGAGGTTCCCCCCACCTCCCTTGGGCCGGGCCGGGACGAGGCGCAGCCCCAGGAACCCTGTGCCACCTGGCTGGCCCGTGGAGGCCCCGCCCACGGGCAGGGCAGCAAGCTCCAGAGCCCCACGGCCGATGCGCCCGACCCTGCAGCCTGCTGGCCGGCTGGAGCCACAGAGACGGCAGGTCTCCCCCGGCCAAGCCAAGAGTTGGCAGCGCGCTCCCCAAAAGCCTCCGCTGGCAGTTCCCGGGAGGATGCAACTGGCTGCCCCTGGCTGGCTCCCTCCCGCTGGTCGGGCAATGCAAAGCCAGACCCACTTCTGCCCCCTGGGGTCCTGGCCTCCAGGGCGGGCTTAGAGGCGGTGCGGGCGGGCCCCCTTCCGCTCCCGTCTGCCCTTCGCCCTTCGCCCGCCCGCCCGACCGCCCGCCCGCGGAGCCTGCTGCAGCCAGCCCTGGCTCTAGGAGGCTGGCCAGCCGGCACTGCCAACTGGCCCCAGGTGCTAGCTAGAGGCAGCGGCAGGCCTCGGCAGCACACCTGCGGGCGCCCCCAGGCCGCACAAGCATTCTCGGAGGGAAGAGGAGCCCCAGGCCTCATCTCCCTCTGGCTGGCGGGCTCGCCGGCTCGCGCGTGCGCAGTCCAGGACTCCTCACAGGGAAGGCTTGTCTAGGGAGGGGCCGTTCCCGGGGTGGGGGGCGGCTGCTGCTGGGACACACCTACTCCTGAGGCGCACTGGGTGGTCCACGCGAGATGAGCTCGGTGCTGGGGTACGGGCTGTCCCACCGTGGCCTCCTGAGCCCGAGCGGACACGCGTGGGCCCTCTCCGAGGGCCAGCAGGGCCAGAGTCTGGGCCCTCCTGCGTTCCTGGGCGCCTCCGAGGTCCCCCCCACCTCCCTTGGATCCCCGGGTCATACAAACATTCTCTGAGGACAGTTCGAGCCCACGGCAGCGTCCTCCTCTGGCTCTCGGGCTCTCTGGCTCCCTGGCTCATGCATGTGCAGACCAGGACTCCCTGTGCTAAGAGCTGGTAGGGCGGGGCTGTTCCTAGGGGCTCCTGCTGGGACACACCTACTCCTGACGCGCACTGGGTGGTCCACGCGAGATGAGCTCGGTGCTGGGGTACTGGCTGTCCCACCGTGGCCTCCTGAGCCCGAGCGGACACGCGTGGGCCCTCTGCGAGGGCTGGCAGGGCCGGAGTCTGGGCCCTCCTGCGTTCCTGGGTGCCTCCGAGGTTCCCCCCACCTCCCTTGGGCCGGGCCGGGCCGGGACGAGGCGCAGCCCCAGGAACCCTGTGCCACCTGGCTGGCCCGTGGAGGCCCCGCCCACGGGCAGGGCAGCAAGCTCCAGAGCCCCACGGCCGATGCGCCCGACCCTGCAGCCTGCTGGCCGGCTGGAGCCACAGAGACGGCAGGTCTCCCCCGGCCAAGCCAAGAGTTGGCAGCGCGCTCCCCAAAAGCCTCCGCTGGCAGTTCCCGGGAGGATGCAACTGGCTGCCCCTGGCTGGCTCCCTCCCGCTGGTCGGGCAATGCAAAGCCAGACCCACTTCTGCCCCCTGGGGTCCTGGCCTCCAGGGCGCGCTTAGAAGCGGTGCGGGCGGGCCCCTTCGGCACCCGTCTGCCCTTCGCCCGCCCGCCCGCCCGCCCGCGGAGCCTGCTGCAGCCAGCCCTGGCTCTAGGAGGCTGGCCAGCCGGCACTGCCAACTGGCCCCAGGTGCTAGCTAGAGGCAGCGGCAGGCCTCGGCAGCACACCTGCGGGCGCCCCCAGGCCGCACAAGCATTCTCGGAGGGAAGAGGAGCCCCAGGCCTCATCTCCCTCTGGCTGGCGGGCTCCCCGGCTCGCGCGTGCACAGTCCAGGACTCCTCACAGGGAAGGCTTGTCTAGGGAGGGGCCGTTCCCGGGGTGGGGGGCGGCTGCTGCTGGGACACACCTACTCCTGACACCCACTGGGTGGTCCACGCGAGATGAGCTCGGTGCTGGGGTACGGGCTGTCCCACCGTGGCCTCCTGAGCCCGAGCGGACACGCGTGGGCCCTCTCCGAGGGCCAGCAGGGCCGGAGTCTGGGCCCTCCTGCGTTCCTGGGCGCCTCCGAGGTCCCCCCCACCTCCCTTGGATCCCCGGGTCATACAAACATTCTCTGAGGACAGTTCGAGCCCACGGCAGCGTCCTCCTCTGGCTCTCGGGCTCTCTGGCTCCCTGGCTCATGCATGTGCAGACCAGGACTCCCTGTGCTAAGAGCTGGTAGGGCGGGGCTGTTCCTAGGGGCTCCTGCTGGGACACACCTACTCCTGACGCGCACTGGGTGGTCCACGCGAGATGAGCTCGGTGCTGGGGTACTGGCTGTCCCACCGTGGCCTCCTGAGCCCGAGCGGACACGCGTGGGCCCTCTCCGAGGGCTGGCAGGGCCAGAGTCTGGGCCCTCCTGCGTTCCTGGGTGCCTCCGAGGTTCCCCCCACCTCCCTTGGGCCGGGCCGGGACGAGGCGCAGCCCCAGGAACCCTGTGCCACCTGGCTGGCCCGTGGAGGCCCCGCCCACGGGCAGGGCAGCAAGCTCCAGAGCCCCACGGCCGATGCGCCCGACCCTGCAGCCTGCTGGCCGGCTGGAGCCACAGAGACGGCAGGTCTCCCCCGGCCAAGCCAAGAGTTGGCAGCGCGCTCCCCAAAAGCCTCCGCTGGCAGTTCCCGGGAGGATGCAACTGGCTGCCCCTGGCTGGCTCCCTCCCGCTGGTCGGGCAATGCAAAGCCAGACCCACTTCTGCCCCCTGGGGTCCTGGCCTCCAGGGCGCGCTTAGAGGCGGTGCGGGCGGGCCCCTTCGGCTCCTGTCTGCCCTTCGCCCGCCCGCGGAGCCTGCTGCAGCCAGCCCTGGCTCTAGGAGGCTGGCCAGCCGGCACTGCCAACTGGCCCCAGGTGCTAGCTAGAGGCAGCGGCAGGCCTCGGCAGCACACCTGCGGGCGCCCCCAGGCCGCACAAGCATTCTCGGAGGGAAGAGGAGCCCCAGGCCTCATCTCCCTCTGGCTGGCGGGCTCGCCGGCTCGCGCGTGCGCAGTCCAGGACTCCTCACAGGGAAGGCTTGTCTAGGGAGGGGCCGTTCCCGGGGTGGGGGGCGGCTGCTGCTGGGACACACCTACTCCTGAGGCGCACTGGGTGGTCCACGCGAGATGAGCTCGGTGCTGGGGTACGGGCTGTCCCACCGTGGCCTCCTGAGCCCGAGCGGACACGCGTGGGCCCTCTCCGAGGGCCAGCAGGGCCAGAGTCTGGGCCCTCCTGCGTTCCTGGGCGCCTCCGAGGTCCCCCCCACCTCCCTTGGATCCCCGGGTCATACAAACATTCTCTGAGGACAGTTCGAGCCCACGGCAGCGTCCTCCTCTGGCTCTCGGGCTCTCTGGCTCCCTGGCTCATGCATGTGCAGACCAGGACTCCCTGTGCTAAGAGCTGGTAGGGCGGGGCTGTTCCTAGGGGCTCCTGCTGGGACACACCTACTCCTGACGCGCACTGGGTGGTCCACGCGAGATGAGCTCGGTGCTGGGGTACTGGCTGTCCCACCGTGGCCTCCTGAGCCCGAGCGGACACGCGTGGGCCCTCTCCGAGGGCTGGCAGGGCCGGAGTCTGGGCCCTCCTGCGTTCCTGGGTGCCTCCGAGGTTCCCCCCACCTCCCTTGGGCCGGGCCGGGACGAGGCGCAGCCCCAGGAACCCTGTGCCACCTGGCTGGCCCGTGGAGGCCCCGCCCACGGGCAGGGCAGCAAGCTCCAGAGCCCCACGGCCGATGCGCCCGACCCTGCAGCCTGCTGGCCGGCTGGAGCCACAGAGACGGCAGGTCTCCCCCGGCCAAGCCAAGAGTTGGCAGCGCGCTCCCCAAAAGCCTCCGCTGGCAGTTCCCGGGAGGATGCAACTGGCTGCCCCTGGCTGGCTCCCTCCCGCTGGTCGGGCAATGCAAAGCCAGACCCACTTCTGCCCCCTGGGGTCCTGGCCTCCAGGGCGCGCTTAGAAGCGGTGCGGGCGGGCCCCTTCGGCACCCGTCTGCCCTTCGCCCGCCCGCCCGCCCGACCGCCCGCCCGCGGAGCCTGCTGCAGCCAGCCCTGGCTCTAGGAGGCTGGCCAGCCGGCACTGCCAACTGGCCCCAGGTGCTAGCTAGAGGCAGCGGCAGGCCTCGGCAGCACACCTGCGGGCGCCCCCAGGCCGCACAAGCATTCTCGGAGGGAAGAGGAGCCCCAGGCCTCATCTCCCTCTGGCTGGCGGGCTCGCCGGCTCGCGCGTGCGCAGTCCAGGACTCCTCACAGGGAAGGCTTGTCTAGGGAGGGGCCGTTCCCGGGGTGGGGGGCGGCTGCTGCTGGGACACACCTACTCCTGACGCGCACTGGGTGGTCCACGCGAGATGAGCTCGGTGCTGGGGTACGGGCTGTCCCACCGTGGCCTCCTGAGCCCGAGCGGACACGCGTGGGCCCTCTCCGAGGGCCAGCAGGGCCGGAGTCTGGGCCCTCCTGCGTTCCTGGGCGCCTCCGAGGTCCCCCCCACCTCCCTTGGATCCCCGGGTCATACAAACATTCTCTGAGGACAGTTCGAGCCCACGGCAGCGTCCTCCTCTGGCTCTCGGGCTCTCTGGCTCCCTGGCTCATGCATGTGCAGACCAGGACTCCCTGTGCTAAGAGCTGGTAGGGCGGGGCTGTTCCTAGGGGCTCCTGCTGGGACACACCTACTCCTGACGCGCACTGGGTGGTCCACGCGAGATGAGCTCGGTGCTGGGGTACTGGCTGTCCCACCGTGGCCTCCTGAGCCCGAGCGGACACGCGTGGGCCCTCTCCGAGGGCTGGCAGGGCCGGAGTCTGGGCCCTCCTGCGTTCATGGGTGCCTCCGAGGTTCCCCCCACCTCCCTTGGGCCGGGCCGGGACGAGGCGCAGCCCCAGGAACCCTGTGCCACCTGGCTGGCCCGTGGAGGCCCCGCCCACGGGCAGGGCAGCAAGCTCCAGAGCCCCACGGCCGATGCGCCCGACCCTGCAGCCTGCTGGCCGGCTGGAGCCACAGAGACGGCAGGTCTCCCCCGGCCAAGCCAAGAGTTGGCAGCGCGCTCCCCAAAAGCCTCCGCTGGCAGTTCCCGGGAGGATGCAACTGGCTGCCCCTGGCTGGCTCCCTCCCGCTGGTCGGGCAATGCAAAGCCAGACCCACTTCTGCCCCCTGGGGTCCTGGCCTCCAGGGCGGGCTTAGAGGCGGTGCGGGCGGGCCCCCTTCCGCTCCCGTCTGCCCTTCGCCCTTCGCCCGCCCGCCCGACCGCCCGCCCGCGGAGCCTGCTGCAGCCAGCCCTGGCTCTAGGAGGCTGGCCAGCCGGCACTGCCAACTGGCCCCAGGTGCTAGCTAGAGGCAGCGGCAGGCCTCGGCAGCACACCTGCGGGCGCCCCCAGGCCGCACAAGCATTCTCGGAGGGAAGAGGAGCCCCAGGCCTCATCTCCCTCTGGCTGGCGGGCTCGCCGGCTCGCGCGTGCGCAGTCCAGGACTCCTCACAGGGAAGGCTTGTCTAGGGAGGGGCCGTTCCCGGGGTGGGGGGCGGCTGCTGCTGGGACACACCTACTCCTGAGGCGCACTGGGTGGTCCACGCGAGATGAGCTCGGTGCTGGGGTACGGGCTGTCCCACCGTGGCCTCCTGAGCCCGAGCGGACACGCGTGGGCCCTCTCCGAGGGCCAGCAGGGCCAGAGTCTGGGCCCTCCTGCGTTCCTGGGCGCCTCCGAGGTCCCCCCCACCTCCCTTGGATCCCCGGGTCATACAAACATTCTCTGAGGACAGTTCGAGCCCACGGCAGCGTCCTCCTCTGGCTCTCGGGCTCTCTGGCTCCCTGGCTCATGCATGTGCAGACCAGGACTCCCTGTGCTAAGAGCTGGTAGGGCGGGGCTGTTCCTAGGGGCTCCTGCTGGGACACACCTACTCCTGACGCGCACTGGGTGGTCCACGCGAGATGAGCTCGGTGCTGGGGTACTGGCTGTCCCACCGTGGCCTCCTGAGCCCGAGCGGACACGCGTGGGCCCTCTCCGAGGGCTGGCAGGGCCGGAGTCTGGGCCCTCCTGCGTTCCTGGGTGCCTCCGAGGTTCCCCCCACCTCCCTTGGGCCGGGCCGGGACGAGGCGCAGCCCCAGGAACCCTGTGCCACCTGGCTGGCCCGTGGAGGCCCCGCCCACGGGCAGGGCAGCAAGCTCCAGAGCCCCACGGCCGATGCGCCCGACCCTGCAGCCTGCTGGCCGGCTGGAGCCACAGAGACGGCAGGTCTCCCCCGGCCAAGCCAAGAGTTGGCAGCGCGCTCCCCAAAAGCCTCCGCTGGCAGTTCCCGGGAGGATGCAACTGGCTGCCCCTGGCTGGCTCCCTCCCGCTGGTCGGGCAATGCAAAGCCAGACCCACTTCTGCCCCCTGGGGTCCTGGCCTCCAGGGCGCGCTTAGAAGCGGTGCGGGCGGGCCCCTTCGGCACCCTTCTGCCCTTCGCCCGCCCGCCCGCCCGACCGCCCGCCCGCGGAGCCTGCTGCAGCCAGCCCTGGCTCTAGGAGGCTGGCCAGCCGGCACTGCCAACTGGCCCCAGGTGCTAGCTAGAGGCAGCGGCAGGCCTCGGCAGCACACCTGCGGGCGCCCCCAGGCCGCACAAGCATTCTCGGAGGGAAGAGGAGCCCCAGGCCTCATCTCCCTCTGGCTGGCGGGCTCGCCGGCTCGCGCGTGCGCAGTCCAGGACTCCTCACAGGGAAGGCTTGTCTAGGGAGGGGCCGTTCCCGGGGTGGGGGGCGGCTGCTGCTGGGACACACCTACTCCTGAGGCGCACTGGGTGGTCCACGCGAGATGAGCTCGGTGCTGGGGTACGGGCTGTCCCACCGTGGCCTCCTGAGCCCGAGCGGACACGCGTGGGCCCTCTCCGAGGGCCAGCAGGGCCGGAGTCTGGGCCCTCCTGCGTTCCTGGGCGCCTCCGAGGTCCCCCCCACCTCCCTTGGATCCCCGGGTCATACAAACATTCTCTGAGGACAGTTCGAGCCCACGGCAGCGTCCTCCTCTGGCTCTCGGGCTCTCTGGCTCCCTGGCTCATGCATGTGCAGACCAGGACTCCCTGTGCTAAGAGCTGGTAGGGCGGGGCTGTTCCTAGGGGCTCCTGCTGGGACACACCTACTCCTGACGCGCACTGGGTGGTCCACGCGAGATGAGCTCGGTGCTGGGGTACTGGCTGTCCCACCGTGGCCTCCTGAGCCCGAGCGGACACGCGTGGGCCCTCTGCGAGGGCTGGCAGGGCCGGAGTCTGGGCCCTCCTGCGTTCATGGGTGCCTCCGAGGTTCCCCCCACCTCCCTTGGGCCGGGCCGGGACGAGGCGCAGCCCCAGGAACCCTGTGCCACCTGGCTGGCCCGTGGAGGCCCCGCCCACGGGCAGGGCAGCAAGCTCCAGAGCCCCACGGCCGATGCGCCCGACCCTGCAGCCTGCTGGCCGGCTGGAGCCACAGAGACGGCAGGTCTCCCCCGGCCAAGCCAAGAGTTGGCAGCGCGCTCCCCAAAAGCCTCCGCTGGCAGTTCCCGGGAGGATGCAACTGGCTGCCCCTGGCTGGCTCCCTCCCGCTGGTCGGGCAATGCAAAGCCAGACCCACTTCTGCCCCCTGGGGTCCTGGCCTCCAGGGCGGGCTTAGAGGCGGTGCGGGCGGGCCCCCTTCCGCTCCCGTCTGCCCTTCGCCCTTCGCCCGCCCGCCCGCCCGCGGAGCCTGCTGCAGCCAGCCCTGGCTCTAGGAGGCTGGCCAGCCGGCACTGCCAACTGGCCCCAGGTGCTAGCTAGAGGCAGCGGCAGGCCTCGGCAGCACACCTGCGGGCGCCCCCAGGCCGCACAAGCATTCTCGGAGGGAAGAGGAGCCCCAGGCCTCATCTCCCTCTGGCTGGCGGGCTCGCCGGCTCGCGCGTGCGCAGTCCAGGACTCCTCACAGGGAAGGCTTGTCTAGGGAGGGGCCGTGCCCGGGGTGGGGGGCGGCTGCTGCTGGGACACACCTACTCCTGACACCCACTGGGTGGTCCACGCGAGATGAGCTCGGTGCTGGGGTACGGGCTGTCCCACCGTGGCCTCCTGAGCCCGAGCGGACACGCGTGGGCCCTCTCCGAGGGCTGGCAGGGCCGGAGTCTGGGCCCTCCTGCGTTCCTGGGTGCCTCCGAGGTTCCCCCCACCTCCCTTGGGCCGGGCCGGGACGAGGCGCAGCCCCAGGAACCCTGTGCCACCTGGCTGGCCCGTGGAGGCCCCGCCCACGGGCAGGGCAGCAAGCTCCAGAGCCCCACGGCCGATGCGCCCGACCCTGCAGCCTGCTGGCCGGCTGGAGCCACAGAGACGGCAGGTCTCCCCCGGCCAAGCCAAGAGTTGGCAGCGCGCTCCCCAAAAGCCTCCGCTGGCAGTTCCCGGGAGGATGCAACTGGCTGCCCCTGGCTGGCTCCCTCCCGCTGGTCGGGCAATGCAAAGCCAGACCCACTTCTGCCCCCTGGGGTCCTGGCCTCCAGGGCGCGCTTAGAGGCGGTGCGGGCGGGCCCCTTCGGCTCCTGTCTGCCCTTCGCCCGCCCGCGGAGCCTGCTGCAGCCAGCCCTGGCTCTAGGAGGCTGGCCAGCCGGCACTGCCAACTGGCCCCAGGTGCTAGCTAGAGGCAGCGGCAGGCCTCGGCAGCACACCTGCGGGCGCCCCCAGGCCGCACAAGCATTCTCGGAGGGAAGAGGAGCCCCAGGCCTCATCTCCCTCTGGCTGGCGGGCTCGCCGGCTGGCGCGTGCGCAGTCCAGGACTCCTCACAGGGAAGGCTTGTCTAGGGAGGGGCCGTTCCCGGGGTGGGGGGCGGCTGCTGCTGGGACACACCTACTCCTGACGCGCACTGGGTGGTCCACGCGAGATGAGCTCGGTGCTGGGGTACGGGCTGTCCCACCGTGGCCTCCTGAGCCCGAGCGGACACGCGTGGGCCCTCTCCGAGGGCCAGCAGGGCCGGAGTCTGGGCCCTCCTGCGTTCCTGGGCGCCTCCGAGGTCCCCCCCACCTCCCTTGGATCCCCGGGTCATACAAACATTCTCTGAGGACAGTTCGAGCCCACGGCAGCGTCCTCCTCTGGCTCTCGGGCTCTCTGGCTCCCTGGCTCATGCATGTGCAGACCAGGACTCCCTGTGCTAAGAGCTGGTAGGGCGGGGCTGTTCCTAGGGGCTCCTGCTGGGACACACCTACTCCTGACGCGCACTGGGTGGTCCACGCGAGATGAGCTCGGTGCTGGGGTACTGGCTGTCCCACCGTGGCCTCCTGAGCCCGAGCGGACACGCGTGGGCCCTCTGCGAGGGCTGGCAGGGCCGGAGTCTGGGCCCTCCTGCGTTCCTGGGTGCCTCCGAGGTTCCCCCCACCTCCCTTGGGCCGGGCCGGGCCGGGACGAGGCGCAGCCCCAGGAACCCTGTGCCACCTGGCTGGCCCGTGGAGGCCCCGCCCATGGGCAGGGCAGCAAGCTCCAGAGCCCCACGGCCGATGCGCCCGACCCTGCAGCCTGCTGGCCGGCTGGAGCCACAGAGACGGCAGGTCTCCCCCGGCCAAGCCAAGAGTTGGCAGCGCGCTCCCCAAAAGCCTCCGCTGGCAGTTCCCGGGAGGATGCAACTGGCTGCCCCTGGCTGGCTCCCTCCCGCTGGTCGGGCAATGCAAAGCCAGACCCACTTCTGCCCCCTGGGGTCCTGGCCTCCAGGGCGCGCTTAGAAGCGGTGCGGGCGGGCCCCTTCGGCACCCGTCTGCCCTTCGCCCGCCCGCCCGCCCGCCCGCCCGCCCGCGGAGCCTGCTGCAGCCAGCCCTGGCTCTAGGAGGCTGGCCAGCCGGCACTGCCAACTGGCCCCAGGTGCTAGCTAGAGGCAGCGGCAGGCCTCGGCAGCACACCTGCGGGCGCCCCCAGGCCGCACAAGCATTCTCGGAGGGAAGAGGAGCCCCAGGCCTCATCTCCCTCTGGCTGGCGGGCTCCCCGGCTCGCGCGTGCACAGTCCAGGACTCCTCACAGGGAAGGCTTGTCTAGGGAGGGGCCGTTCCCGGGGTGGGGGGCGGCTGCTGCTGGGACACACCTACTCCTGACACCCACTGGGTGGTCCACGCGAGATGAGCTCGGTGCTGGGGTACGGGCTGTCCCACCGTGGCCTCCTGAGCCCGAGCGGACACGCGTGGGCCCTCTCCGAGGGCCAGCAGGGCCGGAGTCTGGGCCCTCCTGCGTTCCTGGGCGCCTCCGAGGTCCCCCCCACCTCCCTTGGATCCCCGGGTCATACAAACATTCTCTGAGGACAGTTCGAGCCCACGGCAGCGTCCTCCTCTGGCTCTCGGGCTCTCTGGCTCCCTGGCTCATGCATGTGCAGACCAGGACTCCCTGTGCTAAGAGCTGGTAGGGCGGGGCTGTTCCTAGGGGCTCCTGCTGGGACACACCTACTCCTGACGCGCACTGGGTGGTCCACGCGAGATGAGCTCGGTGCTGGGGTACTGGCTGTCCCACCGTGGCCTCCTGAGCCCGAGCGGACACGCGTGGGCCCTCTGCGAGGGCTGGCAGGGCCGGAGTCTGGGCCCTCCTGCGTTCCTGGGTGCCTCCGAGGTTCCCCCCACCTCCCTTGGGCCGGGCCGGGCCGGGACGAGGCGCAGCCCCAGGAACCCTGTGCCACCTGGCTGGCCCGTGGAGGCCCCGCCCACGGGCAGGGCAGCAAGCTCCAGAGCCCCACGGCCGATGCGCCCGACCCTGCAGCCTGCTGGCCGGCTGGAGCCACAGAGACGGCAGGTCTCCCCCGGCCAAGCCAAGAGTTGGCAGCGCGCTCCCCAAAAGCCTCCGCTGGCAGTTCCCGGGAGGATGCAACTGGCTGCCCCTGGCTGGCTCCCTCCCGCTGGTCGGGCAATGCAAAGCCAGACCCACTTCTGCCCCCTGGGGTCCTGGCCTCCAGGGCGCGCTTAGAAGCGGTGCGGGCGGGCCCCTTCGGCACCCGTCTGCCCTTCGCCCGCCCGCCCGCCCGCCCGCCCGCCCGCGGAGCCTGCTGCAGCCAGCCCTGGCTCTAGGAGGCTGGCCAGCCGGCACTGCCAACTGGCCCCAGGTGCTAGCTAGAGGCAGCGGCAGGCCTCGGCAGCACACCTGCGGGCGCCCCCAGGCCGCACAAGCATTCTCGGAGGGAAGAGGAGCCCCAGGCCTCATCTCCCTCTGGCTGGCGGGCTCCCCGGCTCGCGCGTGCACAGTCCAGGACTCCTCACAGGGAAGGCTTGTCTAGGGAGGGGCCGTTCCCGGGGTGGGGGGCGGCTGCTGCTGGGACACACCTACTCCTGACACCCACTGGGTGGTCCACGCGAGATGAGCTCGGTGCTGGGGTACGGGCTGTCCCACCGTGGCCTCCTGAGCCCGAGCGGACACGCGTGGGCCCTCTCCGAGGGCCAGCAGGGCCGGAGTCTGGGCCCTCCTGCGTTCCTGGGCGCCTCCGAGGTCCCCCCCACCTCCCTTGGATCCCCGGGTCATACAAACATTCTCTGAGGACAGTTCGAGCCCACGGCAGCGTCCTCCTCTGGCTCTCGGGCTCTCTGGCTCCCTGGCTCATGCATGTGCAGACCAGGACTCCCTGTGCTAAGAGCTGGTAGGGCGGGGCTGTTCCTAGGGGCTCCTGCTGGGACACACCTACTCCTGACGCGCACTGGGTGGTCCACGCGAGATGAGCTCGGTGCTGGGGTACTGGCTGTCCCACCGTGGCCTCCTGAGCCCGAGCGGACACGCGTGGGCCCTCTCCGAGGGCTGGCAGGGCCAGAGTCTGGGCCCTCCTGCGTTCCTGGGTGCCTCCGAGGTTCCCCCCACCTCCCTTGGGCCGGGCCGGGACGAGGCGCAGCCCCAGGAACCCTGTGCCACCTGGCTGGCCCGTGGAGGCCCCGCCCACGGGCAGGGCAGCAAGCTCCAGAGCCCCACGGCCGATGCGCCCGACCCTGCAGCCTGCTGGCCGGCTGGAGCCACAGAGACGGCAGGTCTCCCCCGGCCAAGCCAAGAGTTGGCAGCGCGCTCCCCAAAAGCCTCCGCTGGCAGTTCCCGGGAGGATGCAACTGGCTGCCCCTGGCTGGCTCCCTCCCGCTGGTCGGGCAATGCAAAGCCAGACCCACTTCTGCCCCCTGGGGTCCTGGCCTCCAGGGCGCGCTTAGAGGCGGTGCGGGCGGGCCCCTTCGGCTCCTGTCTGCCCTTCGCCCGCCCGCGGAGCCTGCTGCAGCCAGCCCTGGCTCTAGGAGGCTGGCCAGCCGGCACTGCCAACTGGCCCCAGGTGCTAGCTAGAGGCAGCGGCAGGCCTCGGCAGCACACCTGCGGGCGCCCCCAGGCCGCACAAGCATTCTCGGAGGGAAGAGGAGCCCCAGGCCTCATCTCCCTCTGGCTGGCGGGCTCGCCGGCTCGCGCGTGCGCAGTCCAGGACTCCTCACAGGGAAGGCTTGTCTAGGGAGGGGCCGTTCCCGGGGTGGGGGGCGGCTGCTGCTGGGACACACCTACTCCTGAGGCGCACTGGGTGGTCCACGCGAGATGAGCTCGGTGCTGGGGTACGGGCTGTCCCACCGTGGCCTCCTGAGCCCGAGCGGACACGCGTGGGCCCTCTCCGAGGGCCAGCAGGGCCAGAGTCTGGGCCCTCCTGCGTTCCTGGGCGCCTCCGAGGTCCCCCCCACCTCCCTTGGATCCCCGGGTCATACAAACATTCTCTGAGGACAGTTCGAGCCCACGGCAGCGTCCTCCTCTGGCTCTCGGGCTCTCTGGCTCCCTGGCTCATGCATGTGCAGACCAGGACTCCCTGTGCTAAGAGCTGGTAGGGCGGGGCTGTTCCTAGGGGCTCCTGCTGGGACACACCTACTCCTGACGCGCACTGGGTGGTCCACGCGAGATGAGCTCGGTGCTGGGGTACTGGCTGTCCCACCGTGGCCTCCTGAGCCCGAGCGGACACGCGTGGGCCCTCTGCGAGGGCTGGCAGGGCCGGAGTCTGGGCCCTCCTGCGTTCCTGGGTGCCTCCGAGGTTCCCCCCACCTCCCTTGGGCCGGGCCGGGACGAGGCGCAGCCCCAGGAACCCTGTGCCACCTGGCTGGCCCGTGGAGGCCCCGCCCACGGGCAGGGCAGCAAGCTCCAGAGCCCCACGGCCGATGCGCCCGACCCTGCAGCCTGCTGGCCGGCTGGAGCCACAGAGACGGCAGGTCTCCCCCGGCCAAGCCAAGAGTTGGCAGCGCGCTCCCCAAAAGCCTCCGCTGGCAGTTCCCGGGAGGATGCAACTGGCTGCCCCTGGCTGGCTCCCTCCCGCTGGTCGGGCAATGCAAAGCCAGACCCACTTCTGCCCCCTGGGGTCCTGGCCTCCAGGGCGCGCTTAGAAGCGGTGCGGGCGGGCCCCTTCGGCACCCTTCTGCCCTTCGCCCGCCCGCCCGCCCGACCGCCCGCCCGCGGAGCCTGCTGCAGCCAGCCCTGGCTCTAGGAGGCTGGCCAGCCGGCACTGCCAACTGGCCCCAGGTGCTAGCTAGAGGCAGCGGCAGGCCTCGGCAGCACACCTGCGGGCGCCCCCAGGCCGCACAAGCATTCTCGGAGGGAAGAGGAGCCCCAGGCCTCATCTCCCTCTGGCTGGCGGGCTCGCCGGCTCGCGCGTGCGCAGTCCAGGACTCCTCACAGGGAAGGCTTGTCTAGGGAGGGGCCGTTCCCGGGGTGGGGGGCGGCTGCTGCTGGGACACACCTACTCCTGAGGCGCACTGGGTGGTCCACGCGAGATGAGCTCGGTGCTGGGGTACGGGCTGTCCCACCGTGGCCTCCTGAGCCCGAGCGGACACGCGTGGGCCCTCTCCGAGGGCCAGCAGGGCCGGAGTCTGGGCCCTCCTGCGTTCCTGGGCGCCTCCGAGGTCCCCCCCACCTCCCTTGGATCCCCGGGTCATACAAACATTCTCTGAGGACAGTTCGAGCCCACGGCAGCGTCCTCCTCTGGCTCTCGGGCTCTCTGGCTCCCTGGCTCATGCATGTGCAGACCAGGACTCCCTGTGCTAAGAGCTGGTAGGGCGGGGCTGTTCCTAGGGGCTCCTGCTGGGACACACCTACTCCTGACGCGCACTGGGTGGTCCACGCGAGATGAGCTCGGTGCTGGGGTACTGGCTGTCCCACCGTGGCCTCCTGAGCCCGAGCGGACACGCGTGGGCCCTCTGCGAGGGCTGGCAGGGCCGGAGTCTGGGCCCTCCTGCGTTCATGGGTGCCTCCGAGGTTCCCCCCACCTCCCTTGGGCCGGGCCGGGACGAGGCGCAGCCCCAGGAACCCTGTGCCACCTGGCTGGCCCGTGGAGGCCCCGCCCACGGGCAGGGCAGCAAGCTCCAGAGCCCCACGGCCGATGCGCCCGACCCTGCAGCCTGCTGGCCGGCTGGAGCCACAGAGACGGCAGGTCTCCCCCGGCCAAGCCAAGAGTTGGCAGCGCGCTCCCCAAAAGCCTCCGCTGGCAGTTCCCGGGAGGATGCAACTGGCTGCCCCTGGCTGGCTCCCTCCCGCTGGTCGGGCAATGCAAAGCCAGACCCACTTCTGCCCCCTGGGGTCCTGGCCTCCAGGGCGGGCTTAGAGGCGGTGCGGGCGGGCCCCCTTCCGCTCCCGTCTGCCCTTCGCCCTTCGCCCGCCCGCCCGCCCGCGGAGCCTGCTGCAGCCAGCCCTGGCTCTAGGAGGCTGGCCAGCCGGCACTGCCAACTGGCCCCAGGTGCTAGCTAGAGGCAGCGGCAGGCCTCGGCAGCACACCTGCGGGCGCCCCCAGGCCGCACAAGCATTCTCGGAGGGAAGAGGAGCCCCAGGCCTCATCTCCCTCTGGCTGGCGGGCTCGCCGGCTCGCGCGTGCGCAGTCCAGGACTCCTCACAGGGAAGGCTTGTCTAGGGAGGGGCCGTGCCCGGGGTGGGGGGCGGCTGCTGCTGGGACACACCTACTCCTGACACCCACTGGGTGGTCCACGCGAGATGAGCTCGGTGCTGGGGTACGGGCTGTCCCACCGTGGCCTCCTGAGCCCGAGCGGACACGCGTGGGCCCTCTCCGAGGGCTGGCAGGGCCGGAGTCTGGGCCCTCCTGCGTTCCTGGGTGCCTCCGAGGTTCCCCCCACCTCCCTTGGGCCGGGCCGGGACGAGGCGCAGCCCCAGGAACCCTGTGCCACCTGGCTGGCCCGTGGAGGCCCCGCCCATGGGCAGGGCAGCAAGCTCCAGAGCCCCACGGCCGATGCGCCCGACCCTGCAGCCTGCTGGCCGGCTGGAGCCACAGAGACGGCAGGTCTCCCCCGGCCAAGCCAAGAGTTGGCAGCGCGCTCCCCAAAAGCCTCCGCTGGCAGTTCCCGGGAGGATGCAACTGGCTGCCCCTGGCTGGCTCCCTCCCGCTGGTCGGGCAATGCAAAGCCAGACCCACTTCTGCCCCCTGGGGTCCTGGCCTCCAGGGCGCGCTTAGAGGCGGTGCGGGCGGGCCCCTTCGGCTCCTGTCTGCCCTTCGCCCGCCCGCGGAGCCTGCTGCAGCCAGCCCTGGCTCTAGGAGGCTGGCCAGCCGGCACTGCCAACTGGCCCCAGGTGCTAGCTAGAGGCAGCGGCAGGCCTCGGCAGCACACCTGCGGGCGCCCCCAGGCCGCACAAGCATTCTCGGAGGGAAGAGGAGCCCCAGGCCTCATCTCCCTCTGGCTGGCGGGCTCGCCGGCTGGCGCGTGCGCAGTCCAGGACTCCTCACAGGGAAGGCTTGTCTAGGGAGGGGCCGTTCCCGGGGTGGGGGGCGGCTGCTGCTGGGACACACCTACTCCTGACGCGCACTGGGTGGTCCACGCGAGATGAGCTCGGTGCTGGGGTACGGGCTGTCCCACCGTGGCCTCCTGAGCCCGAGCGGACACGCGTGGGCCCTCTCCGAGGGCCAGCAGGGCCGGAGTCTGGGCCCTCCTGCGTTCCTGGGCGCCTCCGAGGTCCCCCCCACCTCCCTTGGATCCCCGGGTCATACAAACATTCTCTGAGGACAGTTCGAGCCCACGGCAGCGTCCTCCTCTGGCTCTCGGGCTCTCTGGCTCCCTGGCTCATGCATGTGCAGACCAGGACTCCCTGTGCTAAGAGCTGGTAGGGCGGGGCTGTTCCTAGGGGCTCCTGCTGGGACACACCTACTCCTGACGCGCACTGGGTGGTCCACGCGAGATGAGCTCGGTGCTGGGGTACTGGCTGTCCCACCGTGGCCTCCTGAGCCCGAGCGGACACGCGTGGGCCCTCTGCGAGGGCTGGCAGGGCCGGAGTCTGGGCCCTCCTGCGTTCCTGGGTGCCTCCGAGGTTCCCCCCACCTCCCTTGGGCCGGGCCGGGCCGGGACGAGGCGCAGCCCCAGGAACCCTGTGCCACCTGGCTGGCCCGTGGAGGCCCCGCCCATGGGCAGGGCAGCAAGCTCCAGAGCCCCACGGCCGATGCGCCCGACCCTGCAGCCTGCTGGCCGGCTGGAGCCACAGAGACGGCAGGTCTCCCCCGGCCAAGCCAAGAGTTGGCAGCGCGCTCCCCAAAAGCCTCCGCTGGCAGTTCCCGGGAGGATGCAACTGGCTGCCCCTGGCTGGCTCCCTCCCGCTGGTCGGGCAATGCAAAGCCAGACCCACTTCTGCCCCCTGGGGTCCTGGCCTCCAGGGCGCGCTTAGAAGCGGTGCGGGCGGGCCCCTTCGGCACCCGTCTGCCCTTCGCCCGCCCGCCCGCCCGCCCGCCCGCGGAGCCTGCTGCAGCCAGCCCTGGCTCTAGGAGGCTGGCCAGCCGGCACTGCCAACTGGCCCCAGGTGCTAGCTAGAGGCAGCGGCAGGCCTCGGCAGCACACCTGCGGGCGCCCCCAGGCCGCACAAGCATTCTCGGAGGGAAGAGGAGCCCCAGGCCTCATCTCCCTCTGGCTGGCGGGCTCCCCGGCTCGCGCGTGCACAGTCCAGGACTCCTCACAGGGAAGGCTTGTCTAGGGAGGGGCCGTTCCCGGGGTGGGGGGCGGCTGCTGCTGGGACACACCTACTCCTGACACCCACTGGGTGGTCCACGCGAGATGAGCTCGGTGCTGGGGTACGGGCTGTCCCACCGTGGCCTCCTGAGCCCGAGCGGACACGCGTGGGCCCTCTCCGAGGGCCAGCAGGGCCGGAGTCTGGGCCCTCCTGCGTTCCTGGGCGCCTCCGAGGTCCCCCCCACCTCCCTTGGATCCCCGGGTCATACAAACATTCTCTGAGGACAGTTCGAGCCCACGGCAGCGTCCTCCTCTGGCTCTCGGGCTCTCTGGCTCCCTGGCTCATGCATGTGCAGACCAGGACTCCCTGTGCTAAGAGCTGGTAGGGCGGGGCTGTTTCTAGGGGCTCCTGCTGGGACACACCTACTCCTGACGCGCACTGGGTGGTCCACGCGAGATGAGCTCGGTGCTGGGGTACTGGCTGTCCCACCGTGGCCTCCTGAGCCCGAGCGGACACGCGTGGGCCCTCTCCGAGGGCTGGCAGGGCCGGAGTCTGGGCCCTCCTGCGTTCATGGGTGCCTCCGAGGTTCCCCCCACCTCCCTTGGGCCGGGCCGGGACGAGGCGCAGCCCCAGGAACCCTGTGCCACCTGGCTGGCCCGTGGAGGCCCCGCCCACGGGCAGGGCAGCAAGCTCCAGAGCCCCACGGCCGATGCGCCCGACCCTGCAGCCTGCTGGCCGGCTGGAGCCACAGAGACGGCAGGTCTCCCCCGGCCAAGCCAAGAGTTGGCAGCGCGCTCCCCAAAAGCCTCCGCTGGCAGTTCCCGGGAGGATGCAACTGGCTGCCCCTGGCTGGCTCCCTCCCGCTGGTCGGGCAATGCAAAGCCAGACCCACTTCTGCCCCCTGGGGTCCTGGCCTCCAGGGCGCGCTTAGAAGCGGTGCGGGCGGGCCCCTTCGGCACCCGTCTGCCCTTCGCCCGCCCGCCCGCCCGCCCGCCCGCCCGCGGAGCCTGCTGCAGCCAGCCCTGGCTCTAGGAGGCTGGCCAGCCGGCACTGCCAACTGGCCCCAGGTGCTAGCTAGAGGCAGCGGCAGGCCTCGGCAGCACACCTGCGGGCGCCCCCAGGCCGCACAAGCATTCTCGGAGGGAAGAGGAGCCCCAGGCCTCATCTCCCTCTGGCTGGCGGGCTCCCCGGCTCGCGCGTGCACAGTCCAGGACTCCTCACAGGGAAGGCTTGTCTAGGGAGGGGCCGTTCCCGGGGTGGGGGGCGGCTGCTGCTGGGACACACCTACTCCTGACACCCACTGGGTGGTCCACGCGAGATGAGCTCGGTGCTGGGGTACGGGCTGTCCCACCGTGGCCTCCTGAGCCCGAGCGGACACGCGTGGGCCCTCTCCGAGGGCCAGCAGGGCCGGAGTCTGGGCCCTCCTGCGTTCCTGGGCGCCTCCGAGGTCCCCCCCACCTCCCTTGGATCCCCGGGTCATACAAACATTCTCTGAGGACAGTTCGAGCCCACGGCAGCGTCCTCCTCTGGCTCTCGGGCTCTCTGGCTCCCTGGCTCATGCATGTGCAGACCAGGACTCCCTGTGCTAAGAGCTGGTAGGGCGGGGCTGTTCCTAGGGGCTCCTGCTGGGACACACCTACTCCTGACGCGCACTGGGTGGTCCACGCGAGATGAGCTCGGTGCTGGGGTACTGGCTGTCCCACCGTGGCCTCCTGAGCCCGAGCGGACACGCGTGGGCCCTCTCCGAGGGCTGGCAGGGCCGGAGTCTGGGCCCTCCTGCGTTCATGGGTGCCTCTGAGGTTCCCCCCACCTCCCTTGGGCCGGGCCGGGACGAGGCGCAGCCCCAGGAACCCTGTGCCACCTGGCTGGCCCGTGGAGGCCCCGCCCACGGGCAGGGCAGCAAGCTCCAGAGCCCCACGGCCGATGCGCCCGACCCTGCAGCCTGCTGGCCGGCTGGAGCCACAGAGACGGCAGGTCTCCCCCGGCCAAGCCAAGAGTTGGCAGCGCGCTCCCCAAAAGCCTCCGCTGGCAGTTCCCGGGAGGATGCAACTGGCTGCCCCTGGCTGGCTCCCTCCCGCTGGTCGGGCAATGCAAAGCCAGACCCACTTCTGCCCCCTGGGGTCCTGGCCTCCAGGGCGCGCTTAGAAGCGGTGCGGGCGGGCCCCTTCGGCACCCGTCTGCCCTTCGCCCGCCCGCCCGCCCGCCCGCCCGCCCGCGGAGCCTGCTGCAGCCAGCCCTGGCTCTAGGAGGCTGGCCAGCCGGCACTGCCAACTGGCCCCAGGTGCTAGCTAGAGGCAGCGGCAGGCCTCGGCAGCACACCTGCGGGCGCCCCCAGGCCGCACAAGCATTCTCGGAGGGAAGAGGAGCCCCAGGCCTCATCTCCCTCTGGCTGGCGGGCTCCCCGGCTCGCGCGTGCACAGTCCAGGACTCCTCACAGGGAAGGCTTGTCTAGGGAGGGGCCGTTCCCGGGGTGGGGGGCGGCTGCTGCTGGGACACACCTACTCCTGACACCCACTGGGTGGTCCACGCGAGATGAGCTCGGTGCTGGGGTACGGGCTGTCCCACCGTGGCCTCCTGAGCCCGAGCGGACACGCGTGGGCCCTCTCCGAGGGCCAGCAGGGCCGGAGTCTGGGCCCTCCTGCGTTCCTGGGCGCCTCCGAGGTCCCCCCCACCTCCCTTGGATCCCCGGGTCATACAAACATTCTCTGAGGACAGTTCGAGCCCACGGCAGCGTCCTCCTCTGGCTCTCGGGCTCTCTGGCTCCCTGGCTCATGCATGTGCAGACCAGGACTCCCTGTGCTAAGAGCTGGTAGGGCGGGGCTGTTCCTAGGGGCTCCTGCTGGGACACACCTACTCCTGACGCGCACTGGGTGGTCCACGCGAGATGAGCTCGGTGCTGGGGTACTGGCTGTCCCACCGTGGCCTCCTGAGCCCGAGCGGACACGCGTGGGCCCTCTCCGAGGGCTGGCAGGGCCAGAGTCTGGGCCCTCCTGCGTTCCTGGGTGCCTCCGAGGTTCCCCCCACCTCCCTTGGGCCGGGCCGGGACGAGGCGCAGCCCCAGGAACCCTGTGCCACCTGGCTGGCCCGTGGAGGCCCCGCCCACGGGCAGGGCAGCAAGCTCCAGAGCCCCACGGCCGATGCGCCCGACCCTGCAGCCTGCTGGCCGGCTGGAGCCACAGAGACGGCAGGTCTCCCCCGGCCAAGCCAAGAGTTGGCAGCGCGCTCCCCAAAAGCCTCCGCTGGCAGTTCCCGGGAGGATGCAACTGGCTGCCCCTGGCTGGCTCCCTCCCGCTGGTCGGGCAATGCAAAGCCAGACCCACTTCTGCCCCCTGGGGTCCTGGCCTCCAGGGCGCGCTTAGAGGCGGTGCGGGCGGGCCCCTTCGGCTCCTGTCTGCCCTTCGCCCGCCCGCGGAGCCTGCTGCAGCCAGCCCTGGCTCTAGGAGGCTGGCCAGCCGGCACTGCCAACTGGCCCCAGGTGCTAGCTAGAGGCAGCGGCAGGCCTCGGCAGCACACCTGCGGGCGCCCCCAGGCCGCACAAGCATTCTCGGAGGGAAGAGGAGCCCCAGGCCTCATCTCCCTCTGGCTGGCGGGCTCGCCGGCTCGCGCGTGCGCAGTCCAGGACTCCTCACAGGGAAGGCTTGTCTAGGGAGGGGCCGTTCCCGGGGTGGGGGGCGGCTGCTGCTGGGACACACCTACTCCTGACGCGCACTGGGTGGTCCACGCGAGATGAGCTCGGTGCTGGGGTACGGGCTGTCCCACCGTGGCCTCCTGAGCCCGAGCGGACACGCGTGGGCCCTCTCCGAGGGCCAGCAGGGCCAGAGTCTGGGCCCTCCTGCGTTCCTGGGCGCCTCCGAGGTCCCCCCCACCTCCCTTGGATCCCCGGGTCATACAAACATTCTCTGAGGACAGTTCGAGCCCACGGCAGCGTCCTCCTCTGGCTCTCGGGCTCTCTGGCTCCCTGGCTCATGCATGTGCAGACCAGGACTCCCTGTGCTAAGAGCTGGTAGGGCGGGGCTGTTCCTAGGGGCTCCTGCTGGGACACACCTACTCCTGACGCGCACTGGGTGGTCCACGCGAGATGAGCTCGGTGCTGGGGTACTGGCTGTCCCACCGTGGCCTCCTGAGCCCGAGCGGACACGCGTGGGCCCTCTGCGAGGGCTGGCAGGGCCGGAGTCTGGGCCCTCCTGCGTTCCTGGGTGCCTCCGAGGTTCCCCCCACCTCCCTTGGGCCGGGCCGGGACGAGGCGCAGCCCCAGGAACCCTGTGCCACCTGGCTGGCCCGTGGAGGCCCCGCCCACGGGCAGGGCAGCAAGCTCCAGAGCCCCACGGCCGATGCGCCCGACCCTGCAGCCTGCTGGCCGGCTGGAGCCACAGAGACGGCAGGTCTCCCCCGGCCAAGCCAAGAGTTGGCAGCGCGCTCCCCAAAAGCCTCCGCTGGCAGTTCCCGGGAGGATGCAACTGGCTGCCCCTGGCTGGCTCCCTCCCGCTGGTCGGGCAATGCAAAGCCAGACCCACTTCTGCCCCCTGGGGTCCTGGCCTCCAGGGCGCGCTTAGAAGCGGTGCGGGCGGGCCCCTTCGGCACCCGTCTGCCCTTCGCCCGCCCGCCCGCCCGACCGCCCGCCCGCGGAGCCTGCTGCAGCCAGCCCTGGCTCTAGGAGGCTGGCCAGCCGGCACTGCCAACTGGCCCCAGGTGCTAGCTAGAGGCAGCGGCAGGCCTCGGCAGCACACCTGCGGGCGCCCCCAGGCCGCACAAGCATTCTCGGAGGGAAGAGGAGCCCCAGGCCTCATCTCCCTCTGGCTGGCGGGCTCGCCGGCTCGCGCGTGCGCAGTCCAGGACTCCTCACAGGGAAGGCTTGTCTAGGGAGGGGCCGTTCCCGGGGTGGGGGGCGGCTGCTGCTGGGACACACCTACTCCTGACGCGCACTGGGTGGTCCACGCGAGATGAGCTCGGTGCTGGGGTACGGGCTGTCCCACCGTGGCCTCCTGAGCCCGAGCGGACACGCGTGGGCCCTCTCCGAGGGCCAGCAGGGCCGGAGTCTGGGCCCTCCTGCGTTCCTGGGCGCCTCCGAGGTCCCCCCCACCTCCCTTGGATCCCCGGGTCATACAAACATTCTCTGAGGACAGTTCGAGCCCACGGCAGCGTCCTCCTCTGGCTCTCGGGCTCTCTGGCTCCCTGGCTCATGCATGTGCAGACCAGGACTCCCTGTGCTAAGAGCTGGTAGGGCGGGGCTGTTCCTAGGGGCTCCTGCTGGGACACACCTACTCCTGACGCGCACTGGGTGGTCCACGCGAGATGAGCTCGGTGCTGGGGTACTGGCTGTCCCACCGTGGCCTCCTGAGCCCGAGCGGACACGCGTGGGCCCTCTCCGAGGGCTGGCAGGGCCGGAGTCTGGGCCCTCCTGCGTTCATGGGTGCCTCCGAGGTTCCCCCCACCTCCCTTGGGCCGGGCCGGGACGAGGCGCAGCCCCAGGAACCCTGTGCCACCTGGCTGGCCCGTGGAGGCCCCGCCCACGGGCAGGGCAGCAAGCTCCAGAGCCCCACGGCCGATGCGCCCGACCCTGCAGCCTGCTGGCCGGCTGGAGCCACAGAGACGGCAGGTCTCCCCCGGCCAAGCCAAGAGTTGGCAGCGCGCTCCCCAAAAGCCTCCGCTGGCAGTTCCCGGGAGGATGCAACTGGCTGCCCCTGGCTGGCTCCCTCCCGCTGGTCGGGCAATGCAAAGCCAGACCCACTTCTGCCCCCTGGGGTCCTGGCCTCCAGGGCGCGCTTAGAGGCGGTGCGGGCGGGCCCCTTCGGCTCCTGTCTGCCCTTCGCCCGCCCGCGGAGCCTGCTGCAGCCAGCCCTGGCTCTAGGAGGCTGGCCAGCCGGCACTGCCAACTGGCCCCAGGTGCTAGCTAGAGGCAGCGGCAGGCCTCGGCAGCACACCTGCGGGCGCCCCCAGGCCGCACAAGCATTCTCGGAGGGAAGAGGAGCCCCAGGCCTCATCTCCCTCTGGCTGGCGGGCTCGCCGGCTCGCGCGTGCGCAGTCCAGGACTCCTCACAGGGAAGGCTTGTCTAGGGAGGGGCCGTTCCCGGGGTGGGGGGCGGCTGCTGCTGGGACACACCTACTCCTGAGGCGCACTGGGTGGTCCACGCGAGATGAGCTCGGTGCTGGGGTACGGGCTGTCCCACCGTGGCCTCCTGAGCCCGAGCGGACACGCGTGGGCCCTCTCCGAGGGCCAGCAGGGCCAGAGTCTGGGCCCTCCTGCGTTCCTGGGCGCCTCCGAGGTCCCCCCCACCTCCCTTGGATCCCCGGGTCATACAAACATTCTCTGAGGACAGTTCGAGCCCACGGCAGCGTCCTCCTCTGGCTCTCGGGCTCTCTGGCTCCCTGGCTCATGCATGTGCAGACCAGGACTCCCTGTGCTAAGAACTGGTAGGGCGGGGCTGTTCCTAGGGGCTCCTGCTGGGACACACCTACTCCTGACGCGCACTGGGTGGTCCACGCGAGATGAGCTCGGTGCTGGGGTACTGGCTGTCCCACCGTGGCCTCCTGAGCCCGAGCGGACACGCGTGGGCCCTCTGCGAGGGCTGGCAGGGCCGGAGTCTGGGCCCTCCTGCGTTCCTGGGTGCCTCCGAGGTTCCCCCCACCTCCCTTGGGCCGGGCCGGGACGAGGCGCAGCCCCAGGAACCCTGTGCCACCTGGCTGGCCCGTGGAGGCCCCGCCCACGGGCAGGGCAGCAAGCTCCAGAGCCCCACGGCCGATGCGCCCGACCCTGCAGCCTGCTGGCCGGCTGGAGCCACAGAGACGGCAGGTCTCCCCCGGCCAAGCCAAGAGTTGGCAGCGCGCTCCCCAAAAGCCTCCGCTGGCAGTTCCCGGGAGGATGCAACTGGCTGCCCCTGGCTGGCTCCCTCCCGCTGGTCGGGCAATGCAAAGCCAGACCCACTTCTGCCCCCTGGGGTCCTGGCCTCCAGGGCGCGCTTAGAAGCGGTGCGGGCGGGCCCCTTCGGCACCCGTCTGCCCTTCGCCCGCCCGCCCGCCCGACCGCCCGCCCGCGGAGCCTGCTGCAGCCAGCCCTGGCTCTAGGAGGCTGGCCAGCCGGCACTGCCAACTGGCCCCAGGTGCTAGCTAGAGGCAGCGGCAGGCCTCGGCAGCACACCTGCGGGCGCCCCCAGGCCGCACAAGCATTCTCGGAGGGAAGAGGAGCCCCAGGCCTCATCTCCCTCTGGCTGGCGGGCTCGCCGGCTCGCGCGTGCGCAGTCCAGGACTCCTCACAGGGAAGGCTTGTCTAGGGAGGGGCCGTTCCCGGGGTGGGGGGCGGCTGCTGCTGGGACACACCTACTCCTGACGCGCACTGGGTGGTCCACGCGAGATGAGCTCGGTGCTGGGGTACGGGCTGTCCCACCGTGGCCTCCTGAGCCCGAGCGGACACGCGTGGGCCCTCTCCGAGGGCCAGCAGGGCCGGAGTCTGGGCCCTCCTGCGTTCCTGGGCGCCTCCGAGGTCCCCCCCACCTCCCTTGGATCCCCGGGTCATACAAACATTCTCTGAGGACAGTTCGAGCCCACGGCAGCGTCCTCCTCTGGCTCTCGGGCTCTCTGGCTCCCTGGCTCATGCATGTGCAGACCAGGACTCCCTGTGCTAAGAGCTGGTAGGGCGGGGCTGTTCCTAGGGGCTCCTGCTGGGACACACCTACTCCTGACGCGCACTGGGTGGTCCACGCGAGATGAGCTCGGTGCTGGGGTACTGGCTGTCCCACCGTGGCCTCCTGAGCCCGAGCGGACACGCGTGGGCCCTCTCCGAGGGCTGGCAGGGCCGGAGTCTGGGCCCTCCTGCGTTCATGGGTGCCTCCGAGGTTCCCCCCACCTCCCTTGGGCCGGGCCGGGACGAGGCGCAGCCCCAGGAACCCTGTGCCACCTGGCTGGCCCGTGGAGGCCCCGCCCACGGGCAGGGCAGCAAGCTCCAGAGCCCCACGGCCGATGCGCCCGACCCTGCAGCCTGCTGGCCGGCTGGAGCCACAGAGACGGCAGGTCTCCCCCGGCCAAGCCAAGAGTTGGCAGCGCGCTCCCCAAAAGCCTCCGCTGGCAGTTCCCGGGAGGATGCAACTGGCTGCCCCTGGCTGGCTCCCTCCCGCTGGTCGGGCAATGCAAAGCCAGACCCACTTCTGCCCCCTGGGGTCCTGGCCTCCAGGGCGGGCTTAGAGGCGGTGCGGGCGGGCCCCCTTCCGCTCCCGTCTGCCCTTCGCCCTTCGCCCGCCCGCCCGACCGCCCGCCCGCGGAGCCTGCTGCAGCCAGCCCTGGCTCTAGGAGGCTGGCCAGCCGGCACTGCCAACTGGCCCCAGGTGCTAGCTAGAGGCAGCGGCAGGCCTCGGCAGCACACCTGCGGGCGCCCCCAGGCCGCACAAGCATTCTCGGAGGGAAGAGGAGCCCCAGGCCTCATCTCCCTCTGGCTGGCGGGCTCGCCGGCTCGCGCGTGCGCAGTCCAGGACTCCTCACAGGGAAGGCTTGTCTAGGGAGGGGCCGTTCCCGGGGTGGGGGGCGGCTGCTGCTGGGACACACCTACTCCTGAGGCGCACTGGGTGGTCCACGCGAGATGAGCTCGGTGCTGGGGTACGGGCTGTCCCACCGTGGCCTCCTGAGCCCGAGCGGACACGCGTGGGCCCTCTCCGAGGGCCAGCAGGGCCAGAGTCTGGGCCCTCCTGCGTTCCTGGGCGCCTCCGAGGTCCCCCCCACCTCCCTTGGATCCCCGGGTCATACAAACATTCTCTGAGGACAGTTCGAGCCCACGGCAGCGTCCTCCTCTGGCTCTCGGGCTCTCTGGCTCCCTGGCTCATGCATGTGCAGACCAGGACTCCCTGTGCTAAGAGCTGGTAGGGCGGGGCTGTTCCTAGGGGCTCCTGCTGGGACACACCTACTCCTGACGCGCACTGGGTGGTCCACGCGAGATGAGCTCGGTGCTGGGGTACTGGCTGTCCCACCGTGGCCTCCTGAGCCCGAGCGGACACGCGTGGGCCCTCTGCGAGGGCTGGCAGGGCCGGAGTCTGGGCCCTCCTGCGTTCCTGGGTGCCTCCGAGGTTCCCCCCACCTCCCTTGGGCCGGGCCGGGCCGGGACGAGGCGCAGCCCCAGGAACCCTGTGCCACCTGGCTGGCCCGTGGAGGCCCCGCCCACGGGCAGGGCAGCAAGCTCCAGAGCCCCACGGCCGATGCGCCCGACCCTGCAGCCTGCTGGCCGGCTGGAGCCACAGAGACGGCAGGTCTCCCCCGGCCAAGCCAAGAGTTGGCAGCGCGCTCCCCAAAAGCCTCCGCTGGCAGTTCCCGGGAGGATGCAACTGGCTGCCCCTGGCTGGCTCCCTCCCGCTGGTCGGGCAATGCAAAGCCAGACCCACTTCTGCCCCCTGGGGTCCTGGCCTCCAGGGCGCGCTTAGAAGCGGTGCGGGCGGGCCCCTTCGGCACCCGTCTGCCCTTCGCCCGCCCGCCCGCCCGCCCGCCCGCCCGCGGAGCCTGCTGCAGCCAGCCCTGGCTCTAGGAGGCTGGCCAGCCGGCACTGCCAACTGGCCCCAGGTGCTAGCTAGAGGCAGCGGCAGGCCTCGGCAGCACACCTGCGGGCGCCCCCAGGCCGCACAAGCATTCTCGGAGGGAAGAGGAGCCCCAGGCCTCATCTCCCTCTGGCTGGCGGGCTCCCCGGCTCGCGCGTGCACAGTCCAGGACTCCTCACAGGGAAGGCTTGTCTAGGGAGGGGCCGTTCCCGGGGTGGGGGGCGGCTGCTGCTGGGACACACCTACTCCTGACACCCACTGGGTGGTCCACGCGAGATGAGCTCGGTGCTGGGGTACGGGCTGTCCCACCGTGGCCTCCTGAGCCCGAGCGGACACGCGTGGGCCCTCTCCGAGGGCCAGCAGGGCCGGAGTCTGGGCCCTCCTGCGTTCCTGGGCGCCTCCGAGGTCCCCCCCACCTCCCTTGGATCCCCGGGTCATACAAACATTCTCTGAGGACAGTTCGAGCCCACGGCAGCGTCCTCCTCTGGCTCTCGGGCTCTCTGGCTCCCTGGCTCATGCATGTGCAGACCAGGACTCCCTGTGCTAAGAGCTGGTAGGGCGGGGCTGTTCCTAGGGGCTCCTGCTGGGACACACCTACTCCTGACGCGCACTGGGTGGTCCACGCGAGATGAGCTCGGTGCTGGGGTACTGGCTGTCCCACCGTGGCCTCCTGAGCCCGAGCGGACACGCGTGGGCCCTCTCCGAGGGCTGGCAGGGCCAGAGTCTGGGCCCTCCTGCGTTCCTGGGTGCCTCCGAGGTTCCCCCCACCTCCCTTGGGCCGGGCCGGGACGAGGCGCAGCCCCAGGAACCCTGTGCCACCTGGCTGGCCCGTGGAGGCCCCGCCCACGGGCAGGGCAGCAAGCTCCAGAGCCCCACGGCCGATGCGCCCGACCCTGCAGCCTGCTGGCCGGCTGGAGCCACAGAGACGGCAGGTCTCCCCCGGCCAAGCCAAGAGTTGGCAGCGCGCTCCCCAAAAGCCTCCGCTGGCAGTTCCCGGGAGGATGCAACTGGCTGCCCCTGGCTGGCTCCCTCCCGCTGGTCGGGCAATGCAAAGCCAGACCCACTTCTGCCCCCTGGGGTCCTGGCCTCCAGGGCGCGCTTAGAGGCGGTGCGGGCGGGCCCCTTCGGCTCCTGTCTGCCCTTCGCCCGCCCGCGGAGCCTGCTGCAGCCAGCCCTGGCTCTAGGAGGCTGGCCAGCCGGCACTGCCAACTGGCCCCAGGTGCTAGCTAGAGGCAGCGGCAGGCCTCGGCAGCACACCTGCGGGCGCCCCCAGGCCGCACAAGCATTCTCGGAGGGAAGAGGAGCCCCAGGCCTCATCTCCCTCTGGCTGGCGGGCTCGCCGGCTCGCGCGTGCGCAGTCCAGGACTCCTCACAGGGAAGGCTTGTCTAGGGAGGGGCCGTTCCCGGGGTGGGGGGCGGCTGCTGCTGGGACACACCTACTCCTGAGGCGCACTGGGTGGTCCACGCGAGATGAGCTCGGTGCTGGGGTACGGGCTGTCCCACCGTGGCCTCCTGAGCCCGAGCGGACACGCGTGGGCCCTCTCCGAGGGCCAGCAGGGCCAGAGTCTGGGCCCTCCTGCGTTCCTGGGCGCCTCCGAGGTCCCCCCCACCTCCCTTGGATCCCCGGGTCATACAAACATTCTCTGAGGACAGTTCGAGCCCACGGCAGCGTCCTCCTCTGGCTCTCGGGCTCTCTGGCTCCCTGGCTCATGCATGTGCAGACCAGGACTCCCTGTGCTAAGAGCTGGTAGGGCGGGGCTGTTCCTAGGGGCTCCTGCTGGGACACACCTACTCCTGACGCGCACTGGGTGGTCCACGCGAGATGAGCTCGGTGCTGGGGTACTGGCTGTCCCACCGTGGCCTCCTGAGCCCGAGCGGACACGCGTGGGCCCTCTGCGAGGGCTGGCAGGGCCGGAGTCTGGGCCCTCCTGCGTTCCTGGGTGCCTCCGAGGTTCCCCCCACCTCCCTTGGGCCGGGCCGGGACGAGGCGCAGCCCCAGGAACCCTGTGCCACCTGGCTGGCCCGTGGAGGCCCCGCCCACGGGCAGGGCAGCAAGCTCCAGAGCCCCACGGCCGATGCGCCCGACCCTGCAGCCTGCTGGCCGGCTGGAGCCACAGAGACGGCAGGTCTCCCCCGGCCAAGCCAAGAGTTGGCAGCGCGCTCCCCAAAAGCCTCCGCTGGCAGTTCCCGGGAGGATGCAACTGGCTGCCCCTGGCTGGCTCCCTCCCGCTGGTCGGGCAATGCAAAGCCAGACCCACTTCTGCCCCCTGGGGTCCTGGCCTCCAGGGCGCGCTTAGAAGCGGTGCGGGCGGGCCCCTTCGGCACCCGTCTGCCCTTCGCCCGCCCGCCCGCCCGACCGCCCGCCCGCGGAGCCTGCTGCAGCCAGCCCTGGCTCTAGGAGGCTGGCCAGCCGGCACTGCCAACTGGCCCCAGGTGCTAGCTAGAGGCAGCGGCAGGCCTCGGCAGCACACCTGCGGGCGCCCCCAGGCCGCACAAGCATTCTCGGAGGGAAGAGGAGCCCCAGGCCTCATCTCCCTCTGGCTGGCGGGCTCGCCGGCTCGCGCGTGCGCAGTCCAGGACTCCTCACAGGGAAGGCTTGTCTAGGGAGGGGCCGTTCCCGGGGTGGGGGGCGGCTGCTGCTGGGACACACCTACTCCTGACGCGCACTGGGTGGTCCACGCGAGATGAGCTCGGTGCTGGGGTACGGGCTGTCCCACCGTGGCCTCCTGAGCCCGAGCGGACACGCGTGGGCCCTCTCCGAGGGCCAGCAGGGCCGGAGTCTGGGCCCTCCTGCGTTCCTGGGCGCCTCCGAGGTCCCCCCCACCTCCCTTGGATCCCCGGGTCATACAAACATTCTCTGAGGACAGTTCGAGCCCACGGCAGCGTCCTCCTCTGGCTCTCGGGCTCTCTGGCTCCCTGGCTCATGCATGTGCAGACCAGGACTCCCTGTGCTAAGAGCTGGTAGGGCGGGGCTGTTCCTAGGGGCTCCTGCTGGGACACACCTACTCCTGACGCGCACTGGGTGGTCCACGCGAGATGAGCTCGGTGCTGGGGTACTGGCTGTCCCACCGTGGCCTCCTGAGCCCGAGCGGACACGCGTGGGCCCTCTCCGAGGGCTGGCAGGGCCGGAGTCTGGGCCCTCCTGCGTTCATGGGTGCCTCCGAGGTTCCCCCCACCTCCCTTGGGCCGGGCCGGGACGAGGCGCAGCCCCAGGAACCCTGTGCCACCTGGCTGGCCCGTGGAGGCCCCGCCCACGGGCAGGGCAGCAAGCTCCAGAGCCCCACGGCCGATGCGCCCGACCCTGCAGCCTGCTGGCCGGCTGGAGCCACAGAGACGGCAGGTCTCCCCCGGCCAAGCCAAGAGTTGGCAGCGCGCTCCCCAAAAGCCTCCGCTGGCAGTTCCCGGGAGGATGCAACTGGCTGCCCCTGGCTGGCTCCCTCCCGCTGGTCGGGCAATGCAAAGCCAGACCCACTTCTGCCCCCTGGGGTCCTGGCCTCCAGGGCGGGCTTAGAGGCCGTGCGGGCGGGCCCCCTTCCGCTCCCGTCTGCCCTTCGCCCTTCGCCCGCCCGCCCGACCGCCCGCCCGCGGAGCCTGCTGCAGCCAGCCCTGGCTCTAGGAGGCTGGCCAGCCGGCACTGCCAACTGGCCCCAGGTGCTAGCTAGAGGCAGCGGCAGGCCTCGGCAGCACACCTGCGGGCGCCCCCAGGCCGCACAAGCATTCTCGGAGGGAAGAGGAGCCCCAGGCCTCATCTCCCTCTGGCTGGCGGGCTCGCCGGCTCGCGCGTGCGCAGTCCAGGACTCCTCACAGGGAAGGCTTGTCTAGGGAGGGGCCGTGCCCGGGGTGGGGGGCGGCTGCTGCTGGGACACACCTACTCCTGAGGCGCACTGGGTGGTCCACGCGAGATGAGCTCGGTGCTGGGGTACGGGCTGTCCCACCGTGGCCTCCTGAGCCCGAGCGGACACGCGTGGGCCCTCTCCGAGGGCCAGCAGGGCCAGAGTCTGGGCCCTCCTGCGTTCCTGGGCGCCTCCGAGGTCCCCCCCACCTCCCTTGGATCCCCGGGTCATACAAACATTCTCTGAGGACAGTTCGAGCCCACGGCAGCGTCCTCCTCTGGCTCTCGGGCTCTCTGGCTCCCTGGCTCATGCATGTGCAGACCAGGACTCCCTGTGCTAAGAGCTGGTAGGGCGGGGCTGTTCCTAGGGGCTCCTGCTGGGACACACCTACTCCTGACGCGCACTGGGTGGTCCACGCGAGATGAGCTCGGTGCTGGGGTACTGGCTGTCCCACCGTGGCCTCCTGAGCCCGAGCGGACACGCGTGGGCCCTCTGCGAGGGCTGGCAGGGCCGGAGTCTGGGCCCTCCTGCGTTCCTGGGTGCCTCCGAGGTTCCCCCCACCTCCCTTGGGCCGGGCCGGGCCGGGACGAGGCGCAGCCCCAGGAACCCTGTGCCACCTGGCTGGCCCGTGGAGGCCCCGCCCACGGGCAGGGCAGCAAGCTCCAGAGCCCCACGGCCGATGCGCCCGACCCTGCAGCCTGCTGGCCGGCTGGAGCCACAGAGACGGCAGGTCTCCCCCGGCCAAGCCAAGAGTTGGCAGCGCGCTCCCCAAAAGCCTCCGCTGGCAGTTCCCGGGAGGATGCAACTGGCTGCCCCTGGCTGGCTCCCTCCCGCTGGTCGGGCAATGCAAAGCCAGACCCACTTCTGCCCCCTGGGGTCCTGGCCTCCAGGGCGCGCTTAGAAGCGGTGCGGGCGGGCCCCTTCGGCACCCGTCTGCCCTTCGCCCGCCCGCCCGCCCGCCCGCCCGCGGAGCCTGCTGCAGCCAGCCCTGGCTCTAGGAGGCTGGCCAGCCGGCACTGCCAACTGGCCCCAGGTGCTAGCTAGAGGCAGCGGCAGGCCTCGGCAGCACACCTGCGGGCGCCCCCAGGCCGCACAAGCATTCTCGGAGGGAAGAGGAGCCCCAGGCCTCATCTCCCTCTGGCTGGCGGGCTCCCCGGCTCGCGCGTGCACAGTCCAGGACTCCTCACAGGGAAGGCTTGTCTAGGGAGGGGCCGTTCCCGGGGTGGGGGGCGGCTGCTGCTGGGACACACCTACTCCTGACACCCACTGGGTGGTCCACGCGAGATGAGCTCGGTGCTGGGGTACGGGCTGTCCCACCGTGGCCTCCTGAGCCCGAGCGGACACGCGTGGGCCCTCTCCGAGGGCCAGCAGGGCCGGAGTCTGGGCCCTCCTGCGTTCCTGGGCGCCTCCGAGGTCCCCCCCACCTCCCTTGGATCCCCGGGTCATACAAACATTCTCTGAGGACAGTTCGAGCCCACGGCAGCGTCCTCCTCTGGCTCTCGGGCTCTCTGGCTCCCTGGCTCATGCATGTGCAGACCAGGACTCCCTGTGCTAAGAGCTGGTAGGGCGGGGCTGTTCCTAGGGGCTCCTGCTGGGACACACCTACTCCTGACGCGCACTGGGTGGTCCACGCGAGATGAGCTCGGTGCTGGGGTACTGGCTGTCCCACCGTGGCCTCCTGAGCCCGAGCGGACACGCGTGGGCCCTCTCCGAGGGCTGGCAGGGCCAGAGTCTGGGCCCTCCTGCGTTCCTGGGTGCCTCCGAGGTTCCCCCCACCTCCCTTGGGCCGGGCCGGGACGAGGCGCAGCCCCAGGAACCCTGTGCCACCTGGCTGGCCCGTGGAGGCCCCGCCCACGGGCAGGGCAGCAAGCTCCAGAGCCCCACGGCCGATGCGCCCGACCCTGCAGCCTGCTGGCCGGCTGGAGCCACAGAGACGGCAGGTCTCCCCCGGCCAAGCCAAGAGTTGGCAGCGCGCTCCCCAAAAGCCTCCGCTGGCAGTTCCCGGGAGGATGCAACTGGCTGCCCCTGGCTGGCTCCCTCCCGCTGGTCGGGCAATGCAAAGCCAGACCCACTTCTGCCCCCTGGGGTCCTGGCCTCCAGGGCGCGCTTAGAGGCGGTGCGGGCGGGCCCCTTCGGCTCCTGTCTGCCCTTCGCCCGCCCGCGGAGCCTGCTGCAGCCAGCCCTGGCTCTAGGAGGCTGGCCAGCCGGCACTGCCAACTGGCCCCAGGTGCTAGCTAGAGGCAGCGGCAGGCCTCGGCAGCACACCTGCGGGCGCCCCCAGGCCGCACAAGCATTCTCGGAGGGAAGAGGAGCCCCAGGCCTCATCTCCCTCTGGCTGGCGGGCTCGCCGGCTCGCGCGTGCGCAGTCCAGGACTCCTCACAGGGAAGGCTTGTCTAGGGAGGGGCCGTTCCCGGGGTGGGGGGCGGCTGCTGCTGGGACACACCTACTCCTGAGGCGCACTGGGTGGTCCACGCGAGATGAGCTCGGTGCTGGGGTACGGGCTGTCCCACCGTGGCCTCCTGAGCCCGAGCGGACACGCGTGGGCCCTCTCCGAGGGCCAGCAGGGCCAGAGTCTGGGCCCTCCTGCGTTCCTGGGCGCCTCCGAGGTCCCCCCCACCTCCCTTGGATCCCCGGGTCATACAAACATTCTCTGAGGACAGTTCGAGCCCACGGCAGCGTCCTCCTCTGGCTCTCGGGCTCTCTGGCTCCCTGGCTCATGCATGTGCAGACCAGGACTCCCTGTGCTAAGAGCTGGTAGGGCGGGGCTGTTCCTAGGGGCTCCTGCTGGGACACACCTACTCCTGACGCGCACTGGGTGGTCCACGCGAGATGAGCTCGGTGCTGGGGTACTGGCTGTCCCACCGTGGCCTCCTGAGCCCGAGCGGACACGCGTGGGCCCTCTCCGAGGGCTGGCAGGGCCGGAGTCTGGGCCCTCCTGCGTTCCTGGGTGCCTCCGAGGTTCCCCCCACCTCCCTTGGGCCGGGCCGGGACGAGGCGCAGCCCCAGGAACCCTGTGCCACCTGGCTGGCCCGTGGAGGCCCCGCCCACGGGCAGGGCAGCAAGCTCCAGAGCCCCACGGCCGATGCGCCCGACCCTGCAGCCTGCTGGCCGGCTGGAGCCACAGAGACGGCAGGTCTCCCCCGGCCAAGCCAAGAGTTGGCAGCGCGCTCCCCAAAAGCCTCCGCTGGCAGTTCCCGGGAGGATGCAACTGGCTGCCCCTGGCTGGCTCCCTCCCGCTGGTCGGGCAATGCAAAGCCAGACCCACTTCTGCCCCCTGGGGTCCTGGCCTCCAGGGCGCGCTTAGAAGCGGTGCGGGCGGGCCCCTTCGGCACCCGTCTGCCCTTCGCCCGCCCGCCCGCCCGCCCGCCCGCCCGCGGAGCCTGCTGCAGCCAGCCCTGGCTCTAGGAGGCTGGCCAGCCGGCACTGCCAACTGGCCCCAGGTGCTAGCTAGAGGCAGCGGCAGGCCTCGGCAGCACACCTGCGGGCGCCCCCAGGCCGCACAAGCATTCTCGGAGGGAAGAGGAGCCCCAGGCCTCATCTCCCTCTGGCTGGCGGGCTCCCCGGCTCGCGCGTGCACAGTCCAGGACTCCTCACAGGGAAGGCTTGTCTAGGGAGGGGCCGTTCCCGGGGTGGGGGGCGGCTGCTGCTGGGACACACCTACTCCTGACACCCACTGGGTGGTCCACGCGAGATGAGCTCGGTGCTGGGGTACGGGCTGTCCCACCGTGGCCTCCTGAGCCCGAGCGGACACGCGTGGGCCCTCTCCGAGGGCCAGCAGGGCCGGAGTCTGGGCCCTCCTGCGTTCCTGGGCGCCTCCGAGGTCCCCCCCACCTCCCTTGGATCCCCGGGTCATACAAACATTCTCTGAGGACAGTTCGAGCCCACGGCAGCGTCCTCCTCTGGCTCTCGGGCTCTCTGGCTCCCTGGCTCATGCATGTGCAGACCAGGACTCCCTGTGCTAAGAGCTGGTAGGGCGGGGCTGTTCCTAGGGGCTCCTGCTGGGACACACCTACTCCTGACGCGCACTGGGTGGTCCACGCGAGATGAGCTCGGTGCTGGGGTACTGGCTGTCCCACCGTGGCCTCCTGAGCCCGAGCGGACACGCGTGGGCCCTCTCCGAGGGCTGGCAGGGCCAGAGTCTGGGCCCTCCTGCGTTCCTGGGTGCCTCCGAGGTTCCCCCCACCTCCCTTGGGCCGGGCCGGGACGAGGCGCAGCCCCAGGAACCCTGTGCCACCTGGCTGGCCCGTGGAGGCCCCGCCCACGGGCAGGGCAGCAAGCTCCAGAGCCCCACGGCCGATGCGCCCGACCCTGCAGCCTGCTGGCCGGCTGGAGCCACAGAGACGGCAGGTCTCCCCCGGCCAAGCCAAGAGTTGGCAGCGCGCTCCCCAAAAGCCTCCGCTGGCAGTTCCCGGGAGGATGCAACTGGCTGCCCCTGGCTGGCTCCCTCCCGCTGGTCGGGCAATGCAAAGCCAGACCCACTTCTGCCCCCTGGGGTCCTGGCCTCCAGGGCGCGCTTAGAGGCGGTGCGGGCGGGCCCCTTCGGCTCCTGTCTGCCCTTCGCCCGCCCGCGGAGCCTGCTGCAGCCAGCCCTGGCTCTAGGAGGCTGGCCAGCCGGCACTGCCAACTGGCCCCAGGTGCTAGCTAGAGGCAGCGGCAGGCCTCGGCAGCACACCTGCGGGCGCCCCCAGGCCGCACAAGCATTCTCGGAGGGAAGAGGAGCCCCAGGCCTCATCTCCCTCTGGCTGGCGGGCTCGCCGGCTCGCGCGTGCGCAGTCCAGGACTCCTCACAGGGAAGGCTTGTCTAGGGAGGGGCCGTTCCCGGGGTGGGGGGCGGCTGCTGCTGGGACACACCTACTCCTGAGGCGCACTGGGTGGTCCACGCGAGATGAGCTCGGTGCTGGGGTACGGGCTGTCCCACCGTGGCCTCCTGAGCCCGAGCGGACACGCGTGGGCCCTCTCCGAGGGCCAGCAGGGCCAGAGTCTGGGCCCTCCTGCGTTCCTGGGCGCCTCCGAGGTCCCCCCCACCTCCCTTGGATCCCCGGGTCATACAAACATTCTCTGAGGACAGTTCGAGCCCACGGCAGCGTCCTCCTCTGGCTCTCGGGCTCTCTGGCTCCCTGGCTCATGCATGTGCAGACCAGGACTCCCTGTGCTAAGAGCTGGTAGGGCGGGGCTGTTCCTAGGGGCTCCTGCTGGGACACACCTACTCCTGACGCGCACTGGGTGGTCCACGCGAGATGAGCTCGGTGCTGGGGTACTGGCTGTCCCACCGTGGCCTCCTGAGCCCGAGCGGACACGCGTGGGCCCTCTCCGAGGGCTGGCAGGGCCGGAGTCTGGGCCCTCCTGCGTTCCTGGGTGCCTCCGAGGTTCCCCCCACCTCCCTTGGGCCGGGCCGGGACGAGGCGCAGCCCCAGGAACCCTGTGCCACCTGGCTGGCCCGTGGAGGCCCCGCCCACGGGCAGGGCAGCAAGCTCCAGAGCCCCACGGCCGATGCGCCCGACCCTGCAGCCTGCTGGCCGGCTGGAGCCACAGAGACGGCAGGTCTCCCCCGGCCAAGCCAAGAGTTGGCAGCGCGCTCCCCAAAAGCCTCCGCTGGCAGTTCCCGGGAGGATGCAACTGGCTGCCCCTGGCTGGCTCCCTCCCGCTGGTCGGGCAATGCAAAGCCAGACCCACTTCTGCCCCCTGGGGTCCTGGCCTCCAGGGCGCGCTTAGAAGCGGTGCGGGCGGGCCCCTTCGGCACCCGTCTGCCCTTCGCCCGCCCGCCCGCCCGCCCGCCCGCCCGCGGAGCCTGCTGCAGCCAGCCCTGGCTCTAGGAGGCTGGCCAGCCGGCACTGCCAACTGGCCCCAGGTGCTAGCTAGAGGCAGCGGCAGGCCTCGGCAGCACACCTGCGGGCGCCCCCAGGCCGCACAAGCATTCTCGGAGGGAAGAGGAGCCCCAGGCCTCATCTCCCTCTGGCTGGCGGGCTCGCCGGCTCGCGCGTGCGCAGTCCAGGACTCCTCACAGGGAAGGCTTGTCTAGGGAGGGGCCGTTCCCGGGGTGGGGGGCGGCTGCTGCTGGGACACACCTACTCCTGACGCGCACTGGGTGGTCCACGCGAGATGAGCTCGGTGCTGGGGTACGGGCTGTCCCACCGTGGCCTCCTGAGCCCGAGCGGACACGCGTGGGCCCTCTCCGAGGGCCAGCAGGGCCGGAGTCTGGGCCCTCCTGCGTTCCTGGGCGCCTCCGAGGTCCCCCCCACCTCCCTTGGATCCCCGGGTCATACAAACATTCTCTGAGGACAGTTCGAGCCCACGGCAGCGTCCTCCTCTGGCTCTCGGGCTCTCTGGCTCCCTGGCTCATGCATGTGCAGACCAGGACTCCCTGTGCTAAGAGCTGGTAGGGCGGGGCTGTTCCTAGGGGCTCCTGCTGGGACACACCTACTCCTGACGCGCACTGGGTGGTCCACGCGAGATGAGCTCGGTGCTGGGGTACTGGCTGTCCCACCGTGGCCTCCTGAGCCCGAGCGGACACGCGTGGGCCCTCTCCGAGGGCTGGCAGGGCCGGAGTCTGGGCCCTCCTGCGTTCCTGGGTGCCTCCGAGGTTCCCCCCACCTCCCTTGGGCCGGGCCGGGACGAGGCGCAGCCCCAGGAACCCTGTGCCACCTGGCTGGCCCGTGGAGGCCCCGCCCACGGGCAGGGCAGCAAGCTCCAGAGCCCCACGGCCGATGCGCCCGACCCTGCAGCCTGCTGGCCGGCTGGAGCCACAGAGACGGCAGGTCTCCCCCGGCCAAGCCAAGAGTTGGCAGCGCGCTCCCCAAAAGCCTCCGCTGGCAGTTCCCGGGAGGATGCAACTGGCTGCCCCTGGCTGGCTCCCTCCCGCTGGTCGGGCAATGCAAAGCCAGACCCACTTCTGCCCCCTGGGGTCCTGGCCTCCAGGGCGCGCTTAGAAGCGGTGCGGGCGGGCCCCTTCGGCACCCTTCTGCCCTTCGCCCGCCCGCCCGCCCGACCGCCCGCCCGCGGAGCCTGCTGCAGCCAGCCCTGGCTCTAGGAGGCTGGCCAGCCGGCACTGCCAACTGGCCCCAGGTGCTAGCTAGAGGCAGCGGCAGGCCTCGGCAGCACACCTGCGGGCGCCCCCAGGCCGCACAAGCATTCTCGGAGGGAAGAGGAGCCCCAGGCCTCATCTCCCTCTGGCTGGCGGGCTCGCCGGCTCGCGCGTGCGCAGTCCAGGACTCCTCACAGGGAAGGCTTGTCTAGGGAGGGGCCGTGCCCGGGGTGGGGGGCGGCTGCTGCTGGGACACACCTACTCCTGACACCCACTGGGTGGTCCACGCGAGATGAGCTCGGTGCTGGGGTACGGGCTGTCCCACCGTGGCCTCCTGAGCCCGAGCGGACACGCGTGGGCCCTCTCCGAGGGCTGGCAGGGCCGGAGTCTGGGCCCTCCTGCGTTCCTGGGTGCCTCCGAGGTTCCCCCCACCTCCCTTGGGCCGGGCCGGGACGAGGCGCAGCCCCAGGAACCCTGTGCCACCTGGCTGGCCCGTGGAGGCCCCGCCCACGGGCAGGGCAGCAAGCTCCAGAGCCCCACGGCCGATGCGCCCGACCCTGCAGCCTGCTGGCCGGCTGGAGCCACAGAGACGGCAGGTCTCCCCCGGCCAAGCCAAGAGTTGGCAGCGCGCTCCCCAAAAGCCTCCGCTGGCAGTTCCCGGGAGGATGCAACTGGCTGCCCCTGGCTGGCTCCCTCCCGCTGGTCGGGCAATGCAAAGCCAGACCCACTTCTGCCCCCTGGGGTCCTGGCCTCCAGGGCGCGCTTAGAGGCGGTGCGGGCGGGCCCCTTCGGCTCCTGTCTGCCCTTCGCCCGCCCGCGGAGCCTGCTGCAGCCAGCCCTGGCTCTAGGAGGCTGGCCAGCCGGCACTGCCAACTGGCCCCAGGTGCTAGCTAGAGGCAGCGGCAGGCCTCGGCAGCACACCTGCGGGCGCCCCCAGGCCGCACAAGCATTCTCGGAGGGAAGAGGAGCCCCAGGCCTCATCTCCCTCTGGCTGGCGGGCTCGCCGGCTGGCGCGTGCGCAGTCCAGGACTCCTCACAGGGAAGGCTTGTCTAGGGAGGGGCCGTTCCCGGGGTGGGGGGCGGCTGCTGCTGGGACACACCTACTCCTGACGCGCACTGGGTGGTCCACGCGAGATGAGCTCGGTGCTGGGGTACGGGCTGTCCCACCGTGGCCTCCTGAGCCCGAGCGGACACGCGTGGGCCCTCTCCGAGGGCCAGCAGGGCCGGAGTCTGGGCCCTCCTGCGTTCCTGGGCGCCTCCGAGGTCCCCCCCACCTCCCTTGGATCCCCGGGTCATACAAACATTCTCTGAGGACAGTTCGAGCCCACGGCAGCGTCCTCCTCTGGCTCTCGGGCTCTCTGGCTCCCTGGCTCATGCATGTGCAGACCAGGACTCCCTGTGCTAAGAGCTGGTAGGGCGGGGCTGTTCCTAGGGGCTCCTGCTGGGACACACCTACTCCTGACGCGCACTGGGTGGTCCACGCGAGATGAGCTCGGTGCTGGGGTACTGGCTGTCCCACCGTGGCCTCCTGAGCCCGAGCGGACACGCGTGGGCCCTCTGCGAGGGCTGGCAGGGCCGGAGTCTGGGCCCTCCTGCGTTCCTGGGTGCCTCCGAGGTTCCCCCCACCTCCCTTGGGCCGGGCCGGGCCGGGACGAGGCGCAGCCCCAGGAACCCTGTGCCACCTGGCTGGCCCGTGGAGGCCCCGCCCACGGGCAGGGCAGCAAGCTCCAGAGCCCCACGGCCGATGCGCCCGACCCTGCAGCCTGCTGGCCGGCTGGAGCCACAGAGACGGCAGGTCTCCCCCGGCCAAGCCAAGAGTTGGCAGCGCGCTCCCCAAAAGCCTCCGCTGGCAGTTCCCGGGAGGATGCAACTGGCTGCCCCTGGCTGGCTCCCTCCCGCTGGTCGGGCAATGCAAAGCCAGACCCACTTCTGCCCCCTGGGGTCCTGGCCTCCAGGGCGCGCTTAGAAGCGGTGCGGGCGGGCCCCTTCGGCACCCGTCTGCCCTTCGCCCGCCCGCCCGCCCGCCCGCCCGCGGAGCCTGCTGCAGCCAGCCCTGGCTCTAGGAGGCTGGCCAGCCGGCACTGCCAACTGGCCCCAGGTGCTAGCTAGAGGCAGCGGCAGGCCTCGGCAGCACACCTGCGGGCGCCCCCAGGCCGCACAAGCATTCTCGGAGGGAAGAGGAGCCCCAGGCCTCATCTCCCTCTGGCTGGCGGGCTCCCCGGCTCGCGCGTGCACAGTCCAGGACTCCTCACAGGGAAGGCTTGTCTAGGGAGGGGCCGTTCCCGGGGTGGGGGGCGGCTGCTGCTGGGACACACCTACTCCTGACACCCACTGGGTGGTCCACGCGAGATGAGCTCGGTGCTGGGGTACGGGCTGTCCCACCGTGGCCTCCTGAGCCCGAGCGGACACGCGTGGGCCCTCTCCGAGGGCCAGCAGGGCCGGAGTCTGGGCCCTCCTGCGTTCCTGGGCGCCTCCGAGGTCCCCCCCACCTCCCTTGGATCCCCGGGTCATACAAACATTCTCTGAGGACAGTTCGAGCCCACGGCAGCGTCCTCCTCTGGCTCTCGGGCTCTCTGGCTCCCTGGCTCATGCATGTGCAGACCAGGACTCCCTGTGCTAAGAGCTGGTAGGGCGGGGCTGTTCCTAGGGGCTCCTGCTGGGACACACCTACTCCTGACGCGCACTGGGTGGTCCACGCGAGATGAGCTCGGTGCTGGGGTACTGGCTGTCCCACCGTGGCCTCCTGAGCCCGAGCGGACACGCGTGGGCCCTCTCCGAGGGCTGGCAGGGCCGGAGTCTGGGCCCTCCTGCGTTCCTGGGTGCCTCCGAGGTTCCCCCCACCTCCCTTGGGCCGGGCCGGGACGAGGCGCAGCCCCAGGAACCCTGTGCCACCTGGCTGGCCCGTGGAGGCCCCGCCCACGGGCAGGGCAGCAAGCTCCAGAGCCCCACGGCCGATGCGCCCGACCCTGCAGCCTGCTGGCCGGCTGGAGCCACAGAGACGGCAGGTCTCCCCCGGCCAAGCCAAGAGTTGGCAGCGCGCTCCCCAAAAGCCTCCGCTGGCAGTTCCCGGGAGGATGCAACTGGCTGCCCCTGGCTGGCTCCCTCCCGCTGGTCGGGCAATGCAAAGCCAGACCCACTTCTGCCCCCTGGGGTCCTGGCCTCCAGGGCGCGCTTAGAGGCGGTGCGGGCGGGCCCCTTCGGCTCCTGTCTGCCCTTCGCCCGCCCGCGGAGCCTGCTGCAGCCAGCCCTGGCTCTAGGAGGCTGGCCAGCCGGCACTGCCAACTGGCCCCAGGTGCTAGCTAGAGGCAGCGGCAGGCCTCGGCAGCACACCTGCGGGCGCCCCCAGGCCGCACAAGCATTCTCGGAGGGAAGAGGAGCCCCAGGCCTCATCTCCCTCTGGCTGGCGGGCTCGCCGGCTGGCGCGTGCGCAGTCCAGGACTCCTCACAGGGAAGGCTTGTCTAGGGAGGGGCCGTTCCCGGGGTGGGGGGCGGCTGCTGCTGGGACACACCTACTCCTGACGCGCACTGGGTGGTCCACGCGAGATGAGCTCGGTGCTGGGGTACGGGCTGTCCCACCGTGGCCTCCTGAGCCCGAGCGGACACGCGTGGGCCCTCTCCGAGGGCCAGCAGGGCCGGAGTCTGGGCCCTCCTGCGTTCCTGGGCGCCTCCGAGGTCCCCCCCACCTCCCTTGGATCCCCGGGTCATACAAACATTCTCTGAGGACAGTTCGAGCCCACGGCAGCGTCCTCCTCTGGCTCTCGGGCTCTCTGGCTCCCTGGCTCATGCATGTGCAGACCAGGACTCCCTGTGCTAAGAGCTGGTAGGGCGGGGCTGTTCCTAGGGGCTCCTGCTGGGACACACCTACTCCTGACGCGCACTGGGTGGTCCACGCGAGATGAGCTCGGTGCTGGGGTACTGGCTGTCCCACCGTGGCCTCCTGAGCCCGAGCGGACACGCGTGGGCCCTCTGCGAGGGCTGGCAGGGCCGGAGTCTGGGCCCTCCTGCGTTCCTGGGTGCCTCCGAGGTTCCCCCCACCTCCCTTGGGCCGGGCCGGGCCGGGACGAGGCGCAGCCCCAGGAACCCTGTGCCACCTGGCTGGCCCGTGGAGGCCCCGCCCACGGGCAGGGCAGCAAGCTCCAGAGCCCCACGGCCGATGCGCCCGACCCTGCAGCCTGCTGGCCGGCTGGAGCCACAGAGACGGCAGGTCTCCCCCGGCCAAGCCAAGAGTTGGCAGCGCGCTCCCCAAAAGCCTCCGCTGGCAGTTCCCGGGAGGATGCAACTGGCTGCCCCTGGCTGGCTCCCTCCCGCTGGTCGGGCAATGCAAAGCCAGACCCACTTCTGCCCCCTGGGGTCCTGGCCTCCAGGGCGCGCTTAGAAGCGGTGCGGGCGGGCCCCTTCGGCACCCGTCTGCCCTTCGCCCGCCCGCCCGCCCGCCCGCCCGCGGAGCCTGCTGCAGCCAGCCCTGGCTCTAGGAGGCTGGCCAGCCGGCACTGCCAACTGGCCCCAGGTGCTAGCTAGAGGCAGCGGCAGGCCTCGGCAGCACACCTGCGGGCGCCCCCAGGCCGCACAAGCATTCTCGGAGGGAAGAGGAGCCCCAGGCCTCATCTCCCTCTGGCTGGCGGGCTCCCCGGCTCGCGCGTGCACAGTCCAGGACTCCTCACAGGGAAGGCTTGTCTAGGGAGGGGCCGTTCCCGGGGTGGGGGGCGGCTGCTGCTGGGACACACCTACTCCTGACACCCACTGGGTGGTCCACGCGAGATGAGCTCGGTGCTGGGGTACGGGCTGTCCCACCGTGGCCTCCTGAGCCCGAGCGGACACGCGTGGGCCCTCTCCGAGGGCCAGCAGGGCCGGAGTCTGGGCCCTCCTGCGTTCCTGGGCGCCTCCGAGGTCCCCCCCACCTCCCTTGGATCCCCGGGTCATACAAACATTCTCTGAGGACAGTTCGAGCCCACGGCAGCGTCCTCCTCTGGCTCTCGGGCTCTCTGGCTCCCTGGCTCATGCATGTGCAGACCAGGACTCCCTGTGCTAAGAGCTGGTAGGGCGGGGCTGTTCCTAGGGGCTCCTGCTGGGACACACCTACTCCTGACGCGCACTGGGTGGTCCACGCGAGATGAGCTCGGTGCTGGGGTACTGGCTGTCCCACCGTGGCCTCCTGAGCCCGAGCGGACACGCGTGGGCCCTCTGCGAGGGCTGGCAGGGCCGGAGTCTGGGCCCTCCTGCGTTCCTGGGTGCCTCCGAGGTTCCCCCCACCTCCCTTGGGCCGGGCCGGGACGAGGCGCAGCCCCAGGAACCCTGTGCCACCTGGCTGGCCCGTGGAGGCCCCGCCCACGGGCAGGGCAGCAAGCTCCAGAGCCCCACGGCCGATGCGCCCGACCCTGCAGCCTGCTGGCCGGCTGGAGCCACAGAGACGGCAGGTCTCCCCCGGCCAAGCCAAGAGTTGGCAGCGCGCTCCCCAAAAGCCTCCGCTGGCAGTTCCCGGGAGGATGCAACTGGCTGCCCCTGGCTGGCTCCCTCCCGCTGGTCGGGCAATGCAAAGCCAGACCCACTTCTGCCCCCTGGGGTCCTGGCCTCCAGGGCGCGCTTAGAGGCGGTGCGGGCGGGCCCCTTCGGCTCCTGTCTGCCCTTCGCCCGCCCGCGGAGCCTGCTGCAGCCAGCCCTGGCTCTAGGAGGCTGGCCAGCCGGCACTGCCAACTGGCCCCAGGTGCTAGCTAGAGGCAGCGGCAGGCCTCGGCAGCACACCTGCGGGCGCCCCCAGGCCGCACAAGCATTCTCGGAGGGAAGAGGAGCCCCAGGCCTCATCTCCCTCTGGCTGGCGGGCTCGCCGGCTCGCGCGTGCGCAGTCCAGGACTCCTCACAGGGAAGGCTTGTCTAGGGAGGGGCCGTTCCCGGGGTGGGGGGCGGCTGCTGCTGGGACACACCTACTCCTGAGGCGCACTGGGTGGTCCACGCGAGATGAGCTCGGTGCTGGGGTACGGGCTGTCCCACCGTGGCCTCCTGAGCCCGAGCGGACACGCGTGGGCCCTCTCCGAGGGCCAGCAGGGCCAGAGTCTGGGCCCTCCTGCGTTCCTGGGCGCCTCCGAGGTCCCCCCCACCTCCCTTGGATCCCCGGGTCATACAAACATTCTCTGAGGACAGTTCGAGCCCAGGGCAGCGTCCATCTCTGGCTCTCTGGCTCTCTGGCTCCCTGGCTCATGCATGTGCAGACCAGGACTCCCTGTGCTAAGAGCTGGTAGGGCGGGGCTGTTCCTAGGGGCTCCTGCTGGGACACACCTACTCCTGACGCGCACTGGGTGGTCCACGCGAGATGAGCTCGGTGCTGGGGTACTGGCTGTCCCACCGTGGCCTCCTGAGCCCGAGCGGACACGCGTGGGCCCTCTGCGAGGGCTGGCAGGGCCGGAGTCTGGGCCCTCCTGCGTTCCTGGGTGCCTCCGAGGTTCCCCCCACCTCCCTTGGGCCGGGCCGGGACGAGGCGCAGCCCCAGGAACCCTGTGCCACCTGGCTGGCCCGTGGAGGCCCCGCCCACGGGCAGGGCAGCAAGCTCCAGAGCCCCACGGCCGATGCGCCCGACCCTGCAGCCTGCTGGCCGGCTGGAGCCACAGAGACGGCAGGTCTCCCCCGGCCAAGCCAAGAGTTGGCAGCGCGCTCCCCAAAAGCCTCCGCTGGCAGTTCCCGGGAGGATGCAACTGGCTGCCCCTGGCTGGCTCCCTCCCGCTGGTCGGGCAATGCAAAGCCAGACCCACTTCTGCCCCCTGGGGTCCTGGCCTCCAGGGCGCGCTTAGAAGCGGTGCGGGCGGGCCCCTTCGGCACCCGTCTGCCCTTCGCCCGCCCGCCCGCCCGACCGCCCGCCCGCGGAGCCTGCTGCAGCCAGCCCTGGCTCTAGGAGGCTGGCCAGCCGGCACTGCCAACTGGCCCCAGGTGCTAGCTAGAGGCAGCGGCAGGCCTCGGCAGCACACCTGCGGGCGCCCCCAGGCCGCACAAGCATTCTCGGAGGGAAGAGGAGCCCCAGGCCTCATCTCCCTCTGGCTGGCGGGCTCGCCGGCTCGCGCGTGCGCAGTCCAGGACTCCTCACAGGGAAGGCTTGTCTAGGGAGGGGCCGTTCCCGGGGTGGGGGGCGGCTGCTGCTGGGACACACCTACTCCTGACGCGCACTGGGTGGTCCACGCGAGATGAGCTCGGTGCTGGGGTACGGGCTGTCCCACCGTGGCCTCCTGAGCCCGAGCGGACACGCGTGGGCCCTCTCCGAGGGCCAGCAGGGCCGGAGTCTGGGCCCTCCTGCGTTCCTGGGCGCCTCCGAGGTCCCCCCCACCTCCCTTGGATCCCCGGGTCATACAAACATTCTCTGAGGACAGTTCGAGCCCACGGCAGCGTCCTCCTCTGGCTCTCGGGCTCTCTGGCTCCCTGGCTCATGCATGTGCAGACCAGGACTCCCTGTGCTAAGAGCTGGTAGGGCGGGGCTGTTCCTAGGGGCTCCTGCTGGGACACACCTACTCCTGACGCGCACTGGGTGGTCCACGCGAGATGAGCTCGGTGCTGGGGTACTGGCTGTCCCACCGTGGCCTCCTGAGCCCGAGCGGACACGCGTGGGCCCTCTCCGAGGGCTGGCAGGGCCGGAGTCTGGGCCCTCCTGCGTTCATGGGTGCCTCCGAGGTTCCCCCCACCTCCCTTGGGCCGGGCCGGGACGAGGCGCAGCCCCAGGAACCCTGTGCCACCTGGCTGGCCCGTGGAGGCCCCGCCCACGGGCAGGGCAGCAAGCTCCAGAGCCCCACGGCCGATGCGCCCGACCCTGCAGCCTGCTGGCCGGCTGGAGCCACAGAGACGGCAGGTCTCCCCCGGCCAAGCCAAGAGTTGGCAGCGCGCTCCCCAAAAGCCTCCGCTGGCAGTTCCCGGGAGGATGCAACTGGCTGCCCCTGGCTGGCTCCCTCCCGCTGGTCGGGCAATGCAAAGCCAGACCCACTTCTGCCCCCTGGGGTCCTGGCCTCCAGGGCGGGCTTAGAGGCGGTGCGGGCGGGCCCCCTTCCGCTCCCGTCTGCCCTTCGCCCTTCGCCCGCCCGCCCGACCGCCCGCCCGCGGAGCCTGCTGCAGCCAGCCCTGGCTCTAGGAGGCTGGCCAGCCGGCACTGCCAACTGGCCCCAGGTGCTAGCTAGAGGCAGCGGCAGGCCTCGGCAGCACACCTGCGGGCGCCCCCAGGCCGCACAAGCATTCTCGGAGGGAAGAGGAGCCCCAGGCCTCATCTCCCTCTGGCTGGCGGGCTCCCCGGCTCGCGCGTGCACAGTCCAGGACTCCTCACAGGGAAGGCTTGTCTAGGGAGGGGCCGTTCCCGGGGTGGGGGGCGGCTGCTGCTGGGACACACCTACTCCTGACACCCACTGGGTGGTCCACGCGAGATGAGCTCGGTGCTGGGGTACGGGCTGTCCCACCGTGGCCTCCTGAGCCCGAGCGGACACGCGTGGGCCCTCTCCGAGGGCCAGCAGGGCCGGAGTCTGGGCCCTCCTGCGTTCCTGGGCGCCTCCGAGGTCCCCCCCACCTCCCTTGGATCCCCGGGTCATACAAACATTCTCTGAGGACAGTTCGAGCCCACGGCAGCGTCCTCCTCTGGCTCTCGGGCTCTCTGGCTCCCTGGCTCATGCATGTGCAGACCAGGACTCCCTGTGCTAAGAGCTGGTAGGGCGGGGCTGTTCCTAGGGGCTCCTGCTGGGACACACCTACTCCTGACGCGCACTGGGTGGTCCACGCGAGATGAGCTCGGTGCTGGGGTACTGGCTGTCCCACCGTGGCCTCCTGAGCCCGAGCGGACACGCGTGGGCCCTCTCCGAGGGCTGGCAGGGCCAGAGTCTGGGCCCTCCTGCGTTCCTGGGTGCCTCCGAGGTTCCCCCCACCTCCCTTGGGCCGGGCCGGGACGAGGCGCAGCCCCAGGAACCCTGTGCCACCTGGCTGGCCCGTGGAGGCCCCGCCCACGGGCAGGGCAGCAAGCTCCAGAGCCCCACGGCCGATGCGCCCGACCCTGCAGCCTGCTGGCCGGCTGGAGCCACAGAGACGGCAGGTCTCCCCCGGCCAAGCCAAGAGTTGGCAGCGCGCTCCCCAAAAGCCTCCGCTGGCAGTTCCCGGGAGGATGCAACTGGCTGCCCCTGGCTGGCTCCCTCCCGCTGGTCGGGCAATGCAAAGCCAGACCCACTTCTGCCCCCTGGGGTCCTGGCCTCCAGGGCGCGCTTAGAGGCGGTGCGGGCGGGCCCCTTCGGCTCCTGTCTGCCCTTCGCCCGCCCGCGGAGCCTGCTGCAGCCAGCCCTGGCTCTAGGAGGCTGGCCAGCCGGCACTGCCAACTGGCCCCAGGTGCTAGCTAGAGGCAGCGGCAGGCCTCGGCAGCACACCTGCGGGCGCCCCCAGGCCGCACAAGCATTCTCGGAGGGAAGAGGAGCCCCAGGCCTCATCTCCCTCTGGCTGGCGGGCTCGCCGGCTCGCGCGTGCGCAGTCCAGGACTCCTCACAGGGAAGGCTTGTCTAGGGAGGGGCCGTTCCCGGGGTGGGGGGCGGCTGCTGCTGGGACACACCTACTCCTGAGGCGCACTGGGTGGTCCACGCGAGATGAGCTCGGTGCTGGGGTACGGGCTGTCCCACCGTGGCCTCCTGAGCCCGAGCGGACACGCGTGGGCCCTCTCCGAGGGCCAGCAGGGCCAGAGTCTGGGCCCTCCTGCGTTCCTGGGCGCCTCCGAGGTCCCCCCCACCTCCCTTGGATCCCCGGGTCATACAAACATTCTCTGAGGACAGTTCGAGCCCACGGCAGCGTCCTCCTCTGGCTCTCGGGCTCTCTGGCTCCCTGGCTCATGCATGTGCAGACCAGGACTCCCTGTGCTAAGAACTGGTAGGGCGGGGCTGTTCCTAGGGGCTCCTGCTGGGACACACCTACTCCTGACGCGCACTGGGTGGTCCACGCGAGATGAGCTCGGTGCTGGGGTACTGGCTGTCCCACCGTGGCCTCCTGAGCCCGAGCGGACACGCGTGGGCCCTCTGCGAGGGCTGGCAGGGCCGGAGTCTGGGCCCTCCTGCGTTCCTGGGTGCCTCCGAGGTTCCCCCCACCTCCCTTGGGCCGGGCCGGGACGAGGCGCAGCCCCAGGAACCCTGTGCCACCTGGCTGGCCCGTGGAGGCCCCGCCCACGGGCAGGGCAGCAAGCTCCAGAGCCCCACGGCCGATGCGCCCGACCCTGCAGCCTGCTGGCCGGCTGGAGCCACAGAGACGGCAGGTCTCCCCCGGCCAAGCCAAGAGTTGGCAGCGCGCTCCCCAAAAGCCTCCGCTGGCAGTTCCCGGGAGGATGCAACTGGCTGCCCCTGGCTGGCTCCCTCCCGCTGGTCGGGCAATGCAAAGCCAGACCCACTTCTGCCCCCTGGGGTCCTGGCCTCCAGGGCGCGCTTAGAAGCGGTGCGGGCGGGCCCCTTCGGCACCCGTCTGCCCTTCGCCCGCCCGCCCGCCCGACCGCCCGCCCGCGGAGCCTGCTGCAGCCAGCCCTGGCTCTAGGAGGCTGGCCAGCCGGCACTGCCAACTGGCCCCAGGTGCTAGCTAGAGGCAGCGGCAGGCCTCGGCAGCACACCTGCGGGCGCCCCCAGGCCGCACAAGCATTCTCGGAGGGAAGAGGAGCCCCAGGCCTCATCTCCCTCTGGCTGGCGGGCTCGCCGGCTCGCGCGTGCGCAGTCCAGGACTCCTCACAGGGAAGGCTTGTCTAGGGAGGGGCCGTTCCCGGGGTGGGGGGCGGCTGCTGCTGGGACACACCTACTCCTGACGCGCACTGGGTGGTCCACGCGAGATGAGCTCGGTGCTGGGGTACGGGCTGTCCCACCGTGGCCTCCTGAGCCCGAGCGGACACGCGTGGGCCCTCTCCGAGGGCCAGCAGGGCCGGAGTCTGGGCCCTCCTGCGTTCCTGGGCGCCTCCGAGGTCCCCCCCACCTCCCTTGGATCCCCGGGTCATACAAACATTCTCTGAGGACAGTTCGAGCCCACGGCAGCGTCCTCCTCTGGCTCTCGGGCTCTCTGGCTCCCTGGCTCATGCATGTGCAGACCAGGACTCCCTGTGCTAAGAGCTGGTAGGGCGGGGCTGTTCCTAGGGGCTCCTGCTGGGACACACCTACTCCTGACGCGCACTGGGTGGTCCACGCGAGATGAGCTCGGTGCTGGGGTACTGGCTGTCCCACCGTGGCCTCCTGAGCCCGAGCGGACACGCGTGGGCCCTCTCCGAGGGCTGGCAGGGCCGGAGTCTGGGCCCTCCTGCGTTCATGGGTGCCTCCGAGGTTCCCCCCACCTCCCTTGGGCCGGGCCGGGACGAGGCGCAGCCCCAGGAACCCTGTGCCACCTGGCTGGCCCGTGGAGGCCCCGCCCACGGGCAGGGCAGCAAGCTCCAGAGCCCCACGGCCGATGCGCCCGACCCTGCAGCCTGCTGGCCGGCTGGAGCCACAGAGACGGCAGGTCTCCCCCGGCCAAGCCAAGAGTTGGCAGCGCGCTCCCCAAAAGCCTCCGCTGGCAGTTCCCGGGAGGATGCAACTGGCTGCCCCTGGCTGGCTCCCTCCCGCTGGTCGGGCAATGCAAAGCCAGACCCACTTCTGCCCCCTGGGGTCCTGGCCTCCAGGGCGGGCTTAGAGGCGGTGCGGGCGGGCCCCCTTCCGCTCCCGTCTGCCCTTCGCCCTTCGCCCGCCCGCCCGACCGCCCGCCCGCGGAGCCTGCTGCAGCCAGCCCTGGCTCTAGGAGGCTGGCCAGCCGGCACTGCCAACTGGCCCCAGGTGCTAGCTAGAGGCAGCGGCAGGCCTCGGCAGCACACCTGCGGGCGCCCCCAGGCCGCACAAGCATTCTCGGAGGGAAGAGGAGCCCCAGGCCTCATCTCCCTCTGGCTGGCGGGCTCGCCGGCTCGCGCGTGCGCAGTCCAGGACTCCTCACAGGGAAGGCTTGTCTAGGGAGGGGCCGTTCCCGGGGTGGGGGGCGGCTGCTGCTGGGACACACCTACTCCTGAGGCGCACTGGGTGGTCCACGCGAGATGAGCTCGGTGCTGGGGTACGGGCTGTCCCACCGTGGCCTCCTGAGCCCGAGCGGACACGCGTGGGCCCTCTCCGAGGGCCAGCAGGGCCAGAGTCTGGGCCCTCCTGCGTTCCTGGGCGCCTCCGAGGTCCCCCCCACCTCCCTTGGATCCCCGGGTCATACAAACATTCTCTGAGGACAGTTCGAGCCCACGGCAGCGTCCTCCTCTGGCTCTCGGGCTCTCTGGCTCCCTGGCTCATGCATGTGCAGACCAGGACTCCCTGTGCTAAGAGCTGGTAGGGCGGGGCTGTTCCTAGGGGCTCCTGCTGGGACACACCTACTCCTGACGCGCACTGGGTGGTCCACGCGAGATGAGCTCGGTGCTGGGGTACTGGCTGTCCCACCGTGGCCTCCTGAGCCCGAGCGGACACGCGTGGGCCCTCTGCGAGGGCTGGCAGGGCCGGAGTCTGGGCCCTCCTGCGTTCCTGGGTGCCTCCGAGGTTCCCCCCACCTCCCTTGGGCCGGGCCGGGACGAGGCGCAGCCCCAGGAACCCTGTGCCACCTGGCTGGCCCGTGGAGGCCCCGCCCACGGGCAGGGCAGCAAGCTCCAGAGCCCCACGGCCGATGCGCCCGACCCTGCAGCCTGCTGGCCGGCTGGAGCCACAGAGACGGCAGGTCTCCCCCGGCCAAGCCAAGAGTTGGCAGCGCGCTCCCCAAAAGCCTCCGCTGGCAGTTCCCGGGAGGATGCAACTGGCTGCCCCTGGCTGGCTCCCTCCCGCTGGTCGGGCAATGCAAAGCCAGACCCACTTCTGCCCCCTGGGGTCCTGGCCTCCAGGGCGCGCTTAGAAGCGGTGCGGGCGGGCCCCTTCGGCACCCGTCTGCCCTTCGCCCGCCCGCCCGCCCGACCGCCCGCCCGCGGAGCCTGCTGCAGCCAGCCCTGGCTCTAGGAGGCTGGCCAGCCGGCACTGCCAACTGGCCCCAGGTGCTAGCTAGAGGCAGCGGCAGGCCTCGGCAGCACACCTGCGGGCGCCCCCAGGCCGCACAAGCATTCTCGGAGGGAAGAGGAGCCCCAGGCCTCATCTCCCTCTGGCTGGCGGGCTCGCCGGCTCGCGCGTGCGCAGTCCAGGACTCCTCACAGGGAAGGCTTGTCTAGGGAGGGGCCGTTCCCGGGGTGGGGGGCGGCTGCTGCTGGGACACACCTACTCCTGACGCGCACTGGGTGGTCCACGCGAGATGAGCTCGGTGCTGGGGTACGGGCTGTCCCACCGTGGCCTCCTGAGCCCGAGCGGACACGCGTGGGCCCTCTCCGAGGGCCAGCAGGGCCGGAGTCTGGGCCCTCCTGCGTTCCTGGGCGCCTCCGAGGTCCCCCCCACCTCCCTTGGATCCCCGGGTCATACAAACATTCTCTGAGGACAGTTCGAGCCCACGGCAGCGTCCTCCTCTGGCTCTCGGGCTCTCTGGCTCCCTGGCTCATGCATGTGCAGACCAGGACTCCCTGTGCTAAGAGCTGGTAGGGCGGGGCTGTTCCTAGGGGCTCCTGCTGGGACACACCTACTCCTGACGCGCACTGGGTGGTCCACGCGAGATGAGCTCGGTGCTGGGGTACTGGCTGTCCCACCGTGGCCTCCTGAGCCCGAGCGGACACGCGTGGGCCCTCTCCGAGGGCTGGCAGGGCCGGAGTCTGGGCCCTCCTGCGTTCATGGGTGCCTCCGAGGTTCCCCCCACCTCCCTTGGGCCGGGCCGGGACGAGGCGCAGCCCCAGGAACCCTGTGCCACCTGGCTGGCCCGTGGAGGCCCCGCCCACGGGCAGGGCAGCAAGCTCCAGAGCCCCACGGCCGATGCGCCCGACCCTGCAGCCTGCTGGCCGGCTGGAGCCACAGAGACGGCAGGTCTCCCCCGGCCAAGCCAAGAGTTGGCAGCGCGCTCCCCAAAAGCCTCCGCTGGCAGTTCCCGGGAGGATGCAACTGGCTGCCCCTGGCTGGCTCCCTCCCGCTGGTCGGGCAATGCAAAGCCAGACCCACTTCTGCCCCCTGGGGTCCTGGCCTCCAGGGCGGGCTTAGAGGCGGTGCGGGCGGGCCCCCTTCCGCTCCCGTCTGCCCTTCGCCCTTCGCCCGCCCGCCCGACCGCCCGCCCGCGGAGCCTGCTGCAGCCAGCCCTGGCTCTAGGAGGCTGGCCAGCCGGCACTGCCAACTGGCCCCAGGTGCTAGCTAGAGGCAGCGGCAGGCCTCGGCAGCACACCTGCGGGCGCCCCCAGGCCGCACAAGCATTCTCGGAGGGAAGAGGAGCCCCAGGCCTCATCTCCCTCTGGCTGGCGGGCTCGCCGGCTCGCGCGTGCGCAGTCCAGGACTCCTCACAGGGAAGGCTTGTCTAGGGAGGGGCCGTTCCCGGGGTGGGGGGCGGCTGCTGCTGGGACACACCTACTCCTGAGGCGCACTGGGTGGTCCACGCGAGATGAGCTCGGTGCTGGGGTACGGGCTGTCCCACCGTGGCCTCCTGAGCCCGAGCGGACACGCGTGGGCCCTCTCCGAGGGCCAGCAGGGCCAGAGTCTGGGCCCTCCTGCGTTCCTGGGCGCCTCCGAGGTCCCCCCCACCTCCCTTGGATCCCCGGGTCATACAAACATTCTCTGAGGACAGTTCGAGCCCACGGCAGCGTCCTCCTCTGGCTCTCGGGCTCTCTGGCTCCCTGGCTCATGCATGTGCAGACCAGGACTCCCTGTGCTAAGAGCTGGTAGGGCGGGGCTGTTCCTAGGGGCTCCTGCTGGGACACACCTACTCCTGACGCGCACTGGGTGGTCCACGCGAGATGAGCTCGGTGCTGGGGTACTGGCTGTCCCACCGTGGCCTCCTGAGCCCGAGCGGACACGCGTGGGCCCTCTGCGAGGGCTGGCAGGGCCGGAGTCTGGGCCCTCCTGCGTTCCTGGGTGCCTCCGAGGTTCCCCCCACCTCCCTTGGGCCGGGCCGGGCCGGGACGAGGCGCAGCCCCAGGAACCCTGTGCCACCTGGCTGGCCCGTGGAGGCCCCGCCCACGGGCAGGGCAGCAAGCTCCAGAGCCCCACGGCCGATGCGCCCGACCCTGCAGCCTGCTGGCCGGCTGGAGCCACAGAGACGGCAGGTCTCCCCCGGCCAAGCCAAGAGTTGGCAGCGCGCTCCCCAAAAGCCTCCGCTGGCAGTTCCCGGGAGGATGCAACTGGCTGCCCCTGGCTGGCTCCCTCCCGCTGGTCGGGCAATGCAAAGCCAGACCCACTTCTGCCCCCTGGGGTCCTGGCCTCCAGGGCGCGCTTAGAGGCGGTGCGGGCGGGCCCCTTCGGCACCCGTCTGCCCTTCGCCCGCCCGCCCGCCCGCCCGCCCGCCCGCGGAGCCTGCTGCAGCCAGCCCTGGCTCTAGGAGGCTGGCCAGCCGGCACTGCCAACTGGCCCCAGGTGCTAGCTAGAGGCAGCGGCAGGCCTCGGCAGCACACCTGCGGGCGCCCCCAGGCCGCACAAGCATTCTCGGAGGGAAGAGGAGCCCCAGGCCTCATCTCCCTCTGGCTGGCGGGCTCCCCGGCTCGCGCGTGCACAGTCCAGGACTCCTCACAGGGAAGGCTTGTCTAGGGAGGGGCCGTTCCCGGGGTGGGGGGCGGCTGCTGCTGGGACACACCTACTCCTGACACCCACTGGGTGGTCCACGCGAGATGAGCTCGGTGCTGGGGTACGGGCTGTCCCACCGTGGCCTCCTGAGCCCGAGCGGACACGCGTGGGCCCTCTCCGAGGGCCAGCAGGGCCGGAGTCTGGGCCCTCCTGCGTTCCTGGGCGCCTCCGAGGTCCCCCCCACCTCCCTTGGATCCCCGGGTCATACAAACATTCTCTGAGGACAGTTCGAGCCCACGGCAGCGTCCTCCTCTGGCTCTCGGGCTCTCTGGCTCCCTGGCTCATGCATGTGCAGACCAGGACTCCCTGTGCTAAGAGCTGGTAGGGCGGGGCTGTTCCTAGGGGCTCCTGCTGGGACACACCTACTCCTGACGCGCACTGGGTGGTCCACGCGAGATGAGCTCGGTGCTGGGGTACTGGCTGTCCCACCGTGGCCTCCTGAGCCCGAGCGGACACGCGTGGGCCCTCTCCGAGGGCTGGCAGGGCCAGAGTCTGGGCCCTCCTGCGTTCCTGGGTGCCTCCGAGGTTCCCCCCACCTCCCTTGGGCCGGGCCGGGACGAGGCGCAGCCCCAGGAACCCTGTGCCACCTGGCTGGCCCGTGGAGGCCCCGCCCACGGGCAGGGCAGCAAGCTCCAGAGCCCCACGGCCGATGCGCCCGACCCTGCAGCCTGCTGGCCGGCTGGAGCCACAGAGACGGCAGGTCTCCCCCGGCCAAGCCAAGAGTTGGCAGCGCGCTCCCCAAAAGCCTCCGCTGGCAGTTCCCGGGAGGATGCAACTGGCTGCCCCTGGCTGGCTCCCTCCCGCTGGTCGGGCAATGCAAAGCCAGACCCACTTCTGCCCCCTGGGGTCCTGGCCTCCAGGGCGCGCTTAGAGGCGGTGCGGGCGGGCCCCTTCGGCTCCTGTCTGCCCTTCGCCCGCCCGCGGAGCCTGCTGCAGCCAGCCCTGGCTCTAGGAGGCTGGCCAGCCGGCACTGCCAACTGGCCCCAGGTGCTAGCTAGAGGCAGCGGCAGGCCTCGGCAGCACACCTGCGGGCGCCCCCAGGCCGCACAAGCATTCTCGGAGGGAAGAGGAGCCCCAGGCCTCATCTCCCTCTGGCTGGCGGGCTCGCCGGCTCGCGCGTGCGCAGTCCAGGACTCCTCACAGGGAAGGCTTGTCTAGGGAGGGGCCGTTCCCGGGGTGGGGGGCGGCTGCTGCTGGGACACACCTACTCCTGAGGCGCACTGGGTGGTCCACGCGAGATGAGCTCGGTGCTGGGGTACGGGCTGTCCCACCGTGGCCTCCTGAGCCCGAGCGGACACGCGTGGGCCCTCTCCGAGGGCCAGCAGGGCCAGAGTCTGGGCCCTCCTGCGTTCCTGGGCGCCTCCGAGGTCCCCCCCACCTCCCTTGGATCCCCGGGTCATACAAACATTCTCTGAGGACAGTTCGAGCCCACGGCAGCGTCCTCCTCTGGCTCTCGGGCTCTCTGGCTCCCTGGCTCATGCATGTGCAGACCAGGACTCCCTGTGCTAAGAGCTGGTAGGGCGGGGCTGTTCCTAGGGGCTCCTGCTGGGACACACCTACTCCTGACGCGCACTGGGTGGTCCACGCGAGATGAGCTCGGTGCTGGGGTACTGGCTGTCCCACCGTGGCCTCCTGAGCCCGAGCGGACATGCGTGGGCCCTCTGCGAGGGCTGGCAGGGCCGGAGTCTGGGCCCTCCTGCGTTCCTGGGTGCCTCCGAGGTTCCCCCCACCTCCCTTGGGCCGGGCCGGGCCGGGACGAGGCGCAGCCCCAGGAACCCTGTGCCACCTGGCTGGCCCGTGGAGGCCCCGCCCACGGGCAGGGCAGCAAGCTCCAGAGCCCCACGGCCGATGCGCCCGACCCTGCAGCCTGCTGGCCGGCTGGAGCCACAGAGACGGCAGGTCTCCCCCGGCCAAGCCAAGAGTTGGCAGCGCGCTCCCCAAAAGCCTCCGCTGGCAGTTCCCGGGAGGATGCAACTGGCTGCCCCTGGCTGGCTCCCTCCCGCTGGTCGGGCAATGCAAAGCCAGACCCACTTCTGCCCCCTGGGGTCCTGGCCTCCAGGGCGCGCTTAGAAGCGGTGCGGGCGGGCCCCTTCGGCACCCGTCTGCCCTTCGCCCGCCCGCCCGCCCGCCCGCCCGCCCGCGGAGCCTGCTGCAGCCAGCCCTGGCTCTAGGAGGCTGGCCAGCCGGCACTGCCAACTGGCCCCAGGTGCTAGCTAGAGGCAGCGGCAGGCCTCGGCAGCACACCTGCGGGCGCCCCCAGGCCGCACAAGCATTCTCGGAGGGAAGAGGAGCCCCAGGCCTCATCTCCCTCTGGCTGGCGGGCTCCCCGGCTCGCGCGTGCACAGTCCAGGACTCCTCACAGGGAAGGCTTGTCTAGGGAGGGGCCGTTCCCGGGGTGGGGGGCGGCTGCTGCTGGGACACACCTACTCCTGACACCCACTGGGTGGTCCACGCGAGATGAGCTCGGTGCTGGGGTACGGGCTGTCCCACCGTGGCCTCCTGAGCCCGAGCGGACACGCGTGGGCCCTCTCCGAGGGCCAGCAGGGCCGGAGTCTGGGCCCTCCTGCGTTCCTGGGCGCCTCCGAGGTCCCCCCCACCTCCCTTGGATCCCCGGGTCATACAAACATTCTCTGAGGACAGTTCGAGCCCACGGCAGCGTCCTCCTCTGGCTCTCGGGCTCTCTGGCTCCCTGGCTCATGCATGTGCAGACCAGGACTCCCTGTGCTAAGAGCTGGTAGGGCGGGGCTGTTCCTAGGGGCTCCTGCTGGGACACACCTACTCCTGACGCGCACTGGGTGGTCCACGCGAGATGAGCTCGGTGCTGGGGTACTGGCTGTCCCACCGTGGCCTCCTGAGCCCGAGCGGACACGCGTGGGCCCTCTCCGAGGGCTGGCAGGGCCAGAGTCTGGGCCCTCCTGCGTTCCTGGGTGCCTCCGAGGTTCCCCCCACCTCCCTTGGGCCGGGCCGGGACGAGGCGCAGCCCCAGGAACCCTGTGCCACCTGGCTGGCCCGTGGAGGCCCCGCCCACGGGCAGGGCAGCAAGCTCCAGAGCCCCACGGCCGATGCGCCCGACCCTGCAGCCTGCTGGCCGGCTGGAGCCACAGAGACGGCAGGTCTCCCCCGGCCAAGCCAAGAGTTGGCAGCGCGCTCCCCAAAAGCCTCCGCTGGCAGTTCCCGGGAGGATGCAACTGGCTGCCCCTGGCTGGCTCCCTCCCGCTGGTCGGGCAATGCAAAGCCAGACCCACTTCTGCCCCCTGGGGTCCTGGCCTCCAGGGCGCGCTTAGAGGCGGTGCGGGCGGGCCCCTTCGGCTCCTGTCTGCCCTTCGCCCGCCCGCGGAGCCTGCTGCAGCCAGCCCTGGCTCTAGGAGGCTGGCCAGCCGGCACTGCCAACTGGCCCCAGGTGCTAGCTAGAGGCAGCGGCAGGCCTCGGCAGCACACCTGCGGGCGCCCCCAGGCCGCACAAGCATTCTCGGAGGGAAGAGGAGCCCCAGGCCTCATCTCCCTCTGGCTGGCGGGCTCGCCGGCTCGCGCGTGCGCAGTCCAGGACTCCTCACAGGGAAGGCTTGTCTAGGGAGGGGCCGTTCCCGGGGTGGGGGGCGGCTGCTGCTGGGACACACCTACTCCTGACGCGCACTGGGTGGTCCACGCGAGATGAGCTCGGTGCTGGGGTACGGGCTGTCCCACCGTGGCCTCCTGAGCCCGAGCGGACACGCGTGGGCCCTCTCCGAGGGCCAGCAGGGCCGGAGTCTGGGCCCTCCTGCGTTCCTGGGCGCCTCCGAGGTCCCCCCCACCTCCCTTGGATCCCCGGGTCATACAAACATTCTCTGAGGACAGTTCGAGCCCACGGCAGCGTCCTCCTCTGGCTCTCGGGCTCTCTGGCTCCCTGGCTCATGCATGTGCAGACCAGGACTCCCTGTGCTAAGAGCTGGTAGGGCGGGGCTGTTCCTAGGGGCTCCTGCTGGGACACACCTACTCCTGACGCGCACTGGGTGGTCCACGCGAGATGAGCTCGGTGCTGGGGTACTGGCTGTCCCACCGTGGCCTCCTGAGCCCGAGCGGACACGCGTGGGCCCTCTCCGAGGGCTGGCAGGGCCGGAGTCTGGGCCCTCCTGCGTTCATGGGTGCCTCCGAGGTTCCCCCCACCTCCCTTGGGCCGGGCCGGGACGAGGCGCAGCCCCAGGAACCCTGTGCCACCTGGCTGGCCCGTGGAGGCCCCGCCCACGGGCAGGGCAGCAAGCTCCAGAGCCCCACGGCCGATGCGCCCGACCCTGCAGCCTGCTGGCCGGCTGGAGCCACAGAGACGGCAGGTCTCCCCCGGCCAAGCCAAGAGTTGGCAGCGCGCTCCCCAAAAGCCTCCGCTGGCAGTTCCCGGGAGGATGCAACTGGCTGCCCCTGGCTGGCTCCCTCCCGCTGGTCGGGCAATGCAAAGCCAGACCCACTTCTGCCCCCTGGGGTCCTGGCCTCCAGGGCGGGCTTAGAGGCGGTGCGGGCGGGCCCCCTTCCGCTCCCGTCTGCCCTTCGCCCTTCGCCCGCCCGCCCGACCGCCCGCCCGCGGAGCCTGCTGCAGCCAGCCCTGGCTCTAGGAGGCTGGCCAGCCGGCACTGCCAACTGGCCCCAGGTGCTAGCTAGAGGCAGCGGCAGGCCTCGGCAGCACACCTGCGGGCGCCCCCAGGCCGCACAAGCATTCTCGGAGGGAAGAGGAGCCCCAGGCCTCATCTCCCTCTGGCTGGCGGGCTCGCCGGCTCGCGCGTGCGCAGTCCAGGACTCCTCACAGGGAAGGCTTGTCTAGGGAGGGGCCGTTCCCGGGGTGGGGGGCGGCTGCTGCTGGGACACACCTACTCCTGAGGCGCACTGGGTGGTCCACGCGAGATGAGCTCGGTGCTGGGGTACGGGCTGTCCCACCGTGGCCTCCTGAGCCCGAGCGGACACGCGTGGGCCCTCTCCGAGGGCCAGCAGGGCCGGAGTCTGGGCCCTCCTGCGTTCCTGGGCGCCTCCGAGGTCCCCCCCACCTCCCTTGGATCCCCGGGTCATACAAACATTCTCTGAGGACAGTTCGAGCCCACGGCAGCGTCCTCCTCTGGCTCTCGGGCTCTCTGGCTCCCTGGCTCATGCATGTGCAGACCAGGACTCCCTGTGCTAAGAGCTGGTAGGGCGGGGCTGTTCCTAGGGGCTCCTGCTGGGACACACCTACTCCTGACGCGCACTGGGTGGTCCACGCGAGATGAGCTCGGTGCTGGGGTACTGGCTGTCCCACCGTGGCCTCCTGAGCCCGAGCGGACACGCGTGGGCCCTCTCCGAGGGCTGGCAGGGCCGGAGTCTGGGCCCTCCTGCGTTCCTGGGTGCCTCCGAGGTTCCCCCCACCTCCCTTGGGCCGGGCCGGGACGAGGCGCAGCCCCAGGAACCCTGTGCCACCTGGCTGGCCCGTGGAGGCCCCGCCCACGGGCAGGGCAGCAAGCTCCAGAGCCCCACGGCCGATGCGCCCGACCCTGCAGCCTGCTGGCCGGCTGGAGCCACAGAGACGGCAGGTCTCCCCCGGCCAAGCCAAGAGTTGGCAGCGCGCTCCCCAAAAGCCTCCGCTGGCAGTTCCCGGGAGGATGCAACTGGCTGCCCCTGGCTGGCTCCCTCCCGCTGGTCGGGCAATGCAAAGCCAGACCCACTTCTGCCCCCTGGGGTCCTGGCCTCCAGGGCGCGCTTAGAAGCGGTGCGGGCGGGCCCCTTCGGCACCCTTCTGCCCTTCGCCCGCCCGCCCGCCCGACCGCCCGCCCGCGGAGCCTGCTGCAGCCAGCCCTGGCTCTAGGAGGCTGGCCAGCCGGCACTGCCAACTGGCCCCAGGTGCTAGCTAGAGGCAGCGGCAGGCCTCGGCAGCACACCTGCGGGCGCCCCCAGGCCGCACAAGCATTCTCGGAGGGAAGAGGAGCCCCAGGCCTCATCTCCCTCTGGCTGGCGGGCTCGCCGGCTCGCGCGTGCGCAGTCCAGGACTCCTCACAGGGAAGGCTTGTCTAGGGAGGGGCCGTTCCCGGGGTGGGGGGCGGCTGCTGCTGGGACACACCTACTCCTGAGGCGCACTGGGTGGTCCACGCGAGATGAGCTCGGTGCTGGGGTACGGGCTGTCCCACCGTGGCCTCCTGAGCCCGAGCGGACACGCGTGGGCCCTCTCCGAGGGCCAGCAGGGCCGGAGTCTGGGCCCTCCTGCGTTCCTGGGCGCCTCCGAGGTCCCCCCCACCTCCCTTGGATCCCCGGGTCATACAAACATTCTCTGAGGACAGTTCGAGCCCACGGCAGCGTCCTCCTCTGGCTCTCGGGCTCTCTGGCTCCCTGGCTCATGCATGTGCAGACCAGGACTCCCTGTGCTAAGAGCTGGTAGGGCGGGGCTGTTCCTAGGGGCTCCTGCTGGGACACACCTACTCCTGACGCGCACTGGGTGGTCCACGCGAGATGAGCTCGGTGCTGGGGTACTGGCTGTCCCACCGTGGCCTCCTGAGCCCGAGCGGACACGCGTGGGCCCTCTGCGAGGGCTGGCAGGGCCGGAGTCTGGGCCCTCCTGCGTTCATGGGTGCCTCCGAGGTTCCCCCCACCTCCCTTGGGCCGGGCCGGGACGAGGCGCAGCCCCAGGAACCCTGTGCCACCTGGCTGGCCCGTGGAGGCCCCGCCCACGGGCAGGGCAGCAAGCTCCAGAGCCCCACGGCCGATGCGCCCGACCCTGCAGCCTGCTGGCCGGCTGGAGCCACAGAGACGGCAGGTCTCCCCCGGCCAAGCCAAGAGTTGGCAGCGCGCTCCCCAAAAGCCTCCGCTGGCAGTTCCCGGGAGGATGCAACTGGCTGCCCCTGGCTGGCTCCCTCCCGCTGGTCGGGCAATGCAAAGCCAGACCCACTTCTGCCCCCTGGGGTCCTGGCCTCCAGGGCGCGCTTAGAGGCGGTGCGGGCGGGCCCCCTTCCGCTCCCGTCTGCCCTTCGCCCTTCGCCCGCCCGCCCGCCCGCGGAGCCTGCTGCAGCCAGCCCTGGCTCTAGGAGGCTGGCCAGCCGGCACTGCCAACTGGCCCCAGGTGCTAGCTAGAGGCAGCGGCAGGCCTCGGCAGCACACCTGCGGGCGCCCCCAGGCCGCACAAGCATTCTCGGAGGGAAGAGGAGCCCCAGGCCTCATCTCCCTCTGGCTGGCGGGCTCGCCGGCTCGCGCGTGCGCAGTCCAGGACTCCTCACAGGGAAGGCTTGTCTAGGGAGGGGCCGTGCCCGGGGTGGGGGGCGGCTGCTGCTGGGACACACCTACTCCTGACACCCACTGGGTGGTCCACGCGAGATGAGCTCGGTGCTGGGGTACGGGCTGTCCCACCGTGGCCTCCTGAGCCCGAGCGGACACGCGTGGGCCCTCTCCGAGGGCTGGCAGGGCCGGAGTCTGGGCCCTCCTGCGTTCCTGGGTGCCTCCGAGGTTCCCCCCACCTCCCTTGGGCCGGGCCGGGACGAGGCGCAGCCCCAGGAACCCTGTGCCACCTGGCTGGCCCGTGGAGGCCCCGCCCACGGGCAGGGCAGCAAGCTCCAGAGCCCCACGGCCGATGCGCCCGACCCTGCAGCCTGCTGGCCGGCTGGAGCCACAGAGACGGCAGGTCTCCCCCGGCCAAGCCAAGAGTTGGCAGCGCGCTCCCCAAAAGCCTCCGCTGGCAGTTCCCGGGAGGATGCAACTGGCTGCCCCTGGCTGGCTCCCTCCCGCTGGTCGGGCAATGCAAAGCCAGACCCACTTCTGCCCCCTGGGGTCCTGGCCTCCAGGGCGCGCTTAGAGGCGGTGCGGGCGGGCCCCTTCGGCTCCTGTCTGCCCTTCGCCCGCCCGCGGAGCCTGCTGCAGCCAGCCCTGGCTCTAGGAGGCTGGCCAGCCGGCACTGCCAACTGGCCCCAGGTGCTAGCTAGAGGCAGCGGCAGGCCTCGGCAGCACACCTGCGGGCGCCCCCAGGCCGCACAAGCATTCTCGGAGGGAAGAGGAGCCCCAGGCCTCATCTCCCTCTGGCTGGCGGGCTCGCCGGCTGGCGCGTGCGCAGTCCAGGACTCCTCACAGGGAAGGCTTGTCTAGGGAGGGGCCGTTCCCGGGGTGGGGGGCGGCTGCTGCTGGGACACACCTACTCCTGACGCGCACTGGGTGGTCCACGCGAGATGAGCTCGGTGCTGGGGTACGGGCTGTCCCACCGTGGCCTCCTGAGCCCGAGCGGACACGCGTGGGCCCTCTCCGAGGGCCAGCAGGGCCGGAGTCTGGGCCCTCCTGCGTTCCTGGGCGCCTCCGAGGTCCCCCCCACCTCCCTTGGATCCCCGGGTCATACAAACATTCTCTGAGGACAGTTCGAGCCCACGGCAGCGTCCTCCTCTGGCTCTCGGGCTCTCTGGCTCCCTGGCTCATGCATGTGCAGACCAGGACTCCCTGTGCTAAGAGCTGGTAGGGCGGGGCTGTTCCTAGGGGCTCCTGCTGGGACACACCTACTCCTGACGCGCACTGGGTGGTCCACGCGAGATGAGCTCGGTGCTGGGGTACTGGCTGTCCCACCGTGGCCTCCTGAGCCCGAGCGGACACGCGTGGGCCCTCTGCGAGGGCTGGCAGGGCCGGAGTCTGGGCCCTCCTGCGTTCCTGGGTGCCTCCGAGGTTCCCCCCACCTCCCTTGGGCCGGGCCGGGCCGGGACGAGGCGCAGCCCCAGGAACCCTGTGCCACCTGGCTGGCCCGTGGAGGCCCCGCCCACGGGCAGGGCAGCAAGCTCCAGAGCCCCACGGCCGATGCGCCCGACCCTGCAGCCTGCTGGCCGGCTGGAGCCACAGAGACGGCAGGTCTCCCCCGGCCAAGCCAAGAGTTGGCAGCGCGCTCCCCAAAAGCCTCCGCTGGCAGTTCCCGGGAGGATGCAACTGGCTGCCCCTGGCTGGCTCCCTCCCGCTGGTCGGGCAATGCAAAGCCAGACCCACTTCTGCCCCCTGGGGTCCTGGCCTCCAGGGCGCGCTTAGAAGCGGTGCGGGCGGGCCCCTTCGGCACCCGTCTGCCCTTCGCCCTTCGCCCGCCCGCCCGCCCGCGGAGCCTGCTGCAGCCAGCCCTGGCTCTAGGAGGCTGGCCAGCCGGCACTGCCAACTGGCCCCAGGTGCTAGCTAGAGGCAGCGGCAGGCCTCGGCAGCACACCTGCGGGCGCCCCCAGGCCGCACAAGCATTCTCGGAGGGAAGAGGAGCCCCAGGCCTCATCTCCCTCTGGCTGGCGGGCTCCCCGGCTCGCGCGTGCACAGTCCAGGACTCCTCACAGGGAAGGCTTGTCTAGGGAGGGGCCGTTCCCGGGGTGGGGGGCGGCTGCTGCTGGGACACACCTACTCCTGACACCCACTGGGTGGTCCACGCGAGATGAGCTCGGTGCTGGGGTACGGGCTGTCCCACCGTGGCCTCCTGAGCCCGAGCGGACACGCGTGGGCCCTCTCCGAGGGCCAGCAGGGCCGGAGTCTGGGCCCTCCTGCGTTCCTGGGCGCCTCCGAGGTCCCCCCCACCTCCCTTGGATCCCCGGGTCATACAAACATTCTCTGAGGACAGTTCGAGCCCACGGCAGCGTCCTCCTCTGGCTCTCGGGCTCTCTGGCTCCCTGGCTCATGCATGTGCAGACCAGGACTCCCTGTGCTAAGAGCTGGTAGGGCGGGGCTGTTCCTAGGGGCTCCTGCTGGGACACACCTACTCCTGATGCGCACTGGGTGGTCCACGCGAGATGAGCTCGGTGCTGGGGTACTGGCTGTCCCACCGTGGCCTCCTGAGCCCGAGCGGACACGCGTGGGCCCTCTCCGAGGGCTGGCAGGGCCAGAGTCTGGGCCCTCCTGCGTTCCTGGGTGCCTCCGAGGTTCCCCCCACCTCCCTTGGGCCGGGCCGTGACGAGGCGCAGCCCCAGGAACCCTGTGCCACCTGGCTGGCCCGTGGAGGCCCCGCCCACGGGCAGGGCAGCAAGCTCCAGAGCCCCACGGCCGATGCGCCCGACCCTGCAGCCTGCTGGCCGGCTGGAGCCACAGAGACGGCAGGTCTCCCCCGGCCAAGCCAAGAGTTGGCAGCGCGCTCCCCAAAAGCCTCCGCTGGCAGTTCCCGGGAGGATGCAACTGGCTGCCCCTGGCTGGCTCCCTCCCGCTGGTCGGGCAATGCAAAGCCAGACCCACTTCTGCCCCCTGGGGTCCTGGCCTCCAGGGCGCGCTTAGAGGCGGTGCGGGCGGGCCCCTTCGGCTCCTGTCTGCCCTTCGCCCGCCCGCGGAGCCTGCTGCAGCCAGCCCTGGCTCTAGGAGGCTGGCCAGCCGGCACTGCCAACTGGCCCCAGGTGCTAGCTAGAGGCAGCGGCAGGCCTCGGCAGCACACCTGCGGGCGCCCCCAGGCCGCACAAGCATTCTCGGAGGGAAGAGGAGCCCCAGGCCTCATCTCCCTCTGGCTGGCGGGCTCGCCGGCTCGCGCGTGCGCAGTCCAGGACTCCTCACAGGGAAGGCTTGTCTAGGGAGGGGCCGTTCCCGGGGTGGGGGGCGGCTGCTGCTGGGACACACCTACTCCTGACGCGCACTGGGTGGTCCACGCGAGATGAGCTCGGTGCTGGGGTACGGGCTGTCCCACCGTGGCCTCCTGAGCCCGAGCGGACACGCGTGGGCCCTCTCCGAGGGCCAGCAGGGCCGGAGTCTGGGCCCTCCTGCGTTCCTGGGCGCCTCCGAGGTCCCCCCCACCTCCCTTGGATCCCCGGGTCATACAAACATTCTCTGAGGACAGTTCGAGCCCACGGCAGCGTCCTCCTCTGGCTCTCGGGCTCTCTGGCTCCCTGGCTCATGCATGTGCAGACCAGGACTCCCTGTGCTAAGAGCTGGTAGGGCGGGGCTGTTCCTAGGGGCTCCTGCTGGGACACACCTACTCCTGACGCGCACTGGGTGGTCCACGCGAGATGAGCTCGGTGCTGGGGTACTGGCTGTCCCACCGTGGCCTCCTGAGCCCGAGCGGACATGCGTGGGCCCTCTCCGAGGGCTGGCAGGGCCGGAGTCTGCGCCCTCCTGCGTTCCTGGGTGCCTCCGAGGTTCCCCCCACCTCCCTTGGGCCGGGCCGGGACGAGGCGCAGCCCCAGGAACCCTGTGCCACCTGGCTGGCCCGTGGAGGCCCCGCCCACGGGCAGGGCAGCAAGCTCCAGAGCCCCACGGCCGATGCGCCCGACCCTGCAGCCTGCTGGCCGGCTGGAGCCACAGAGACGGCAGGTCTCCCCCGGCCAAGCCAAGAGTTGGCAGCGCGCTCCCCAAAAGCCTCCGCTGGCAGTTCCCGGGAGGATGCAACTGGCTGCCCCTGGCTGGCTCCCTCCCGCTGGTCGGGCAATGCAAAGCCAGACCCACTTCTGCCCCCTGGGGTCCTGGCCTCCAGGGCGCGCTTAGAAGCGGTGCGGGCGGGCCCCTTCGGCTCCCGTCTGCCCTTCGCCCGCCCGCCCGCCCGACCGCCCGCCCGCGGAGCCTGCTGCAGCCAGCCCTGGCTCTAGGAGGCTGGCCAGCCGGCACTGCCAACTGGCCCCAGGTGCTAGCTAGAGGCAGCGGCAGGCCTCGGCAGCACACCTGCGGGCGCCCCCAGGCCGCACAAGCATTCTCGGAGGGAAGAGGAGCCCCAGGCCTCATCTCCCTCTGGCTGGCGGGCTCGCCGGCTCGCGCGTGCGCAGTCCAGGACTCCTCACAGGGAAGGCTTGTCTAGGGAGGGGCCGTTCCCGGGGTGGGGGGCGGCTGCTGCTGGGACACACCTACTCCTAAGGCGCACTGGGTGGTCCACGCGAGATGAGCTCGGTGCTGGGGTACGGGCTGTCCCACCGTGGCCTCCTGAGCCCGAGCGGACACGCGTGGGCCCTCTCCGAGGGCCAGCAGGGCCGGAGTCTGGGCCCTCCTGCGTTCCTGGGCGCCTCCGAGGTCCCCCCCACCTCCCTTGGATCCCCGGGTCATACAAACATTCTCTGAGGACAGTTCGAGCCCAGGGCAGCGTCCTCCTCTGGCTCTCGGGCTCTCTGGCTCCCTGGCTCATGCATGTGCAGACCAGGACTCCCTGTGCTAAGAGCTGGTAGGGCGGGGCTGTTCCTAGGGGCTCCTGCTGGGACACACCTACTCCTGACGCGCACTGGGTGGTCCACGCGAGATGAGCTCGGTGCTGGGGTACTGGCTGTCCCACCGTGGCCTCCTGAGCCCGAGCGGACACGCGTGGGCCCTCTGCGAGGGCTGGCAGGGCCGGAGTCTGGGCCCTCCTGCGTTCCTGGGTGCCTCCGAGGTTCCCCCCACCTCCCTTGGGCCGGGCCGGGACGAGGCGCAGCCCCAGGAACCCTGTGCCACCTGGCTGGCCCGTGGAGGCCCCGCCCACGGGCAGGGCAGCAAGCTCCAGAGCCCCACGGCCGATGCGCCCGACCCTGCAGCCTGCTGGCCGGCTGGAGCCACAGAGACGGCAGGTCTCCCCCGGCCAAGCCAAGAGTTGGCAGCGCGCTCCCCAAAAGCCTCCGCTGGCAGTTCCCGGGAGGATGCAACTGGCTGCCCCTGGCTGGCTCCCTCCCGCTGGTCGGGCAATGCAAAGCCAGACCCACTTCTGCCCCCTGGGGTCCTGGCCTCCAGGGCGCGCTTAGAAGCGGTGCGGGCGGGCCCCTTCGGCTCCCGTCTGCCCTTCGCCCGCCCGCCCGCCCGACCGCCCGCCCGCGGAGCCTGCTGCAGCCAGCCCTGGCTCTAGGAGGCTGGCCAGCCGGCACTGCCAACTGGCCCCAGGTGCTAGCTAGAGGCAGCGGCAGGCCTCGGCAGCACACCTGCGGGCGCCCCCAGGCCGCACAAGCATTCTCGGAGGGAAGAGGAGCCCCAGGCCTCATCTCCCTCTGGCTGGCGGGCTCGCCGGCTCGCGCGTGCGCAGTCCAGGACTCCTCACAGGGAAGGCTTGTCTAGGGAGGGGCCGTTCCCGGGGTGGGGGGCGGCTGCTGCTGGGACACACCTACTCCTAAGGCGCACTGGGTGGTCCACGCGAGATGAGCTCGGTGCTGGGGTACGGGCTGTCCCACCGTGGCCTCCTGAGCCCGAGCGGACACGCGTGGGCCCTCTCCGAGGGCCAGCAGGGCCGGAGTCTGGGCCCTCCTGCGTTCCTGGGCGCCTCCGAGGTCCCCCCCACCTCCCTTGGATCCCCGGGTCATACAAACATTCTCTGAGGACAGTTCGAGCCCACGGCAGCGTCCTCCTCTGGCTCTCGGGCTCTCTGGCTCCCTGGCTCATGCATGTGCAGACCAGGACTCCCTGTGCTAAGAGCTGGTAGGGCGGGGCTGTTCCTAGGGGCTCCTGCTGGGACACACCTACTCCTGACGCGCACTGGGTGGTCCACGCGAGATGAGCTCGGTGCTGGGGTACTGGCTGTCCCACCGTGGCCTCCTGAGCCCGAGCGGACACGCGTGGGCCCTCTGCGAGGGCTGGCAGGGCCGGAGTCTGGGCCCTCCTGCGTTCCTGGGTGCCTCCGAGGTTCCCCCCACCTCCCTTGGGCCGGGCCGGGACGAGGCGCAGCCCCAGGAACCCTGTGCCACCTGGCTGGCCCGTGGAGGCCCCGCCCACGGGCAGGGCAGCAAGCTCCAGAGCCCCACGGCCGATGCGCCCGACCCTGCAGCCTGCTGGCCGGCTGGAGCCACAGAGACGGCAGGTCTCCCCCGGCCAAGCCAAGAGTTGGCAGCGCGCTCCCCAAAAGCCTCCGCTGGCAGTTCCCGGGAGGATGCAACTGGCTGCCCCTGGCTGGCTCCCTCCCGCTGGTCGGGCAATGCAAAGCCAGACCCACTTCTGCCCCCTGGGGTCCTGGCCTCCAGGGCGCGCTTAGAAGCGGTGCGGGCGGGCCCCTTCGGCACCCGTCTGCCCTTCGCCCGCCCGCGGAGCCTGCTGCAGCCAGCCCTGGCTCTAGGAGGCTGGCCAGCCGGCACTGCCAACTGGCCCCAGGTGCTAGCTAGAGGCAGCGGCAGGCCTCGGCAGCACACCTGCGGGCGCCCCCAGGCCACACAAGCATTCTCGGAGGGAAGAGGAGCCCCAGGCCTCATCTCCCTCTGGCTGGCGGGCTCGCCGGCTCGCGCGTGCGCAGTCCAGGACTCCTCACAGGGAAGGCTTGTCTAGGGAGGGGCCGTGCCCGGGGTGGGGGGCGGCTGCTGCTGGGACACACCTACTCCTGACACCCACTGTGTGGTCCACGCGAGATGAGCTCGGTGCTGGGGTACGGGCTGTCCCACCGTGGCCTCCTGAGCCCGAGCGGACACGCGTGGGCCCTCTCCGAGGGCTGGCAGGGCCGGAGTCTGGGCCCTCCTGCGTTCCTGGGCGCCTCCGAGGTTCCCCCCACCTCCCTTGGGCCGGGCCGGGACGAGGCGCAGCCCCAGGAACCCTGTGCCACCTGGCTGGCCCGTGGAGGCCCCGCCCACGGGCAGGGCAGCAAGCTCCAGAGCCCCACGGCCGATGCGCCCGACCCTGCAGCCTGCTGGCCGGCTGGAGCCACAGAGACGGCAGGTCTCCCCCGGCCAAGCCAAGAGTTGGCAGCGCGCTCCCCAAAAGCCTCCGCTGGCAGTTCCCGGGAGGATGCAACTGGCTGCCCCTGGCTGGCTCCCTCCCGCTGGTCGGGCAATGCAAAGCCAGACCCACTTCTGCCCCCTGGGGTCCTGGCCTCCAGGGCGCGCTTAGAAGCGGTGCGGGCAGGCCCCTTCGGCTCCCGTCTGCCCTTCGCCCGCCCGCCCGCCCGACCGCCCGCCCGCGGAGCCTGCTGCAGCCAGCCCTGGCTCTAGGAGGCTGGCCAGCCGGCACTGCCAACTGGCCCCAGGTGCTAGCTAGAGGCAGCGGCAGGCCTCGGCAGCACACCTGCGGGCGCCCCCAGGCCGCACAAGCATTCTCGGAGGGAAGAGGAGCCCCAGGCCTCATCTCCCTCTGGCTGGCGGGCTCGCCGGCTCGCGCGTGCGCAGTCCAGGACTCCTCACAGGGAAGGCTTGTCTAGGGAGGGGCCGTTCCCGGGGTGGGGGGCGGCTGCTGCTGGGACACACCTACTCCTAAGGCGCACTGGGTGGTCCACGCGAGATGAGCTCGGTGCTGGGGTACGGGCTGTCCCACCGTGGCCTCCTGAGCCCGAGCGGACACGCGTGGGCCCTCTGCGAGGGCTGGCAGGGCCGGAGTCTGGGCCCTCCTGCGTTCCTGGGTGCCTCCGAGGTTCCCCCCACCTCCCTTGGGCCGGGCCGGGACGAGGCGCAGCCCCAGGAACCCTGTGCCACCTGGCTGGCCCGTGGAGGCCCCGCCCACGGGCAGGGCAGCAAGCTCCAGAGCCCCACGGCCGATGCGCCCGACCCTGCAGCCTGCTGGCCGGCTGGAGCCACAGAGACGGCAGGTCTCCCCCGGCCAAGCCAAGAGTTGGCAGCGCGCTCCCCAAAAGCCTCCGCTGGCAGTTCCCGGGAGGATGCAACTGGCTGCCCCTGGCTGGCTCCCTCCCGCTGGTCGGGCAATGCAAAGCCAGACCCACTTCTGCCCCCTGGGGTCCTGGCCTCCAGGGCGCGCTTAGAAGCGGTGCGGGCGGGCCCCTTCGGCACCCGTCTGCCCTTCGCCCGCCCGCGGAGCCTGCTGCAGCCAGCCCTGGCTCTAGGAGGCTGGCCAGCCGGCACTGCCAACTGGCCCCAGGTGCTAGCTAGAGGCAGCGGCAGGCCTCGGCAGCACACCTGCGGGCGCCCCCAGGCCACACAAGCATTCTCGGAGGGAAGAGGAGCCCCAGGCCTCATCTCCCTCTGGCTGGCGGGCTCGCCGGCTCGCGCGTGCGCAGTCCAGGACTCCTCACAGGGAAGGCTTGTCTAGGGAGGGGCCGTTCCCGGGGTGGGGGGCGGCTGCTGCTGGGACACACCTACTCCTGACACCCACTGGGTGGTCCACGCGAGATGAGCTCGGTGCTGGGGTACGGGCTGTCCCACCGTGGCCTCCTGAGCCCGAGCGGACACGCGTGGGCCCTCTCCGAGGGCTGGCAGGGCCGGAGTCTGGGCCCTCCTGCGTTCCTGGGCGCCTCCGAGGTTCCCCCCACCTCCCTTGGGCCGGGCCGGGACGAGGCGCAGCCCCAGGAACCCTGTGCCACCTGGCTGGCCCGTGGAGGCCCCGCCCACGGGCAGGGCAGCAAGCTCCAGAGCCCCACGGCCGATGCGCCCGACCCTGCAGCCTGCTGGCCGGCTGGAGCCACAGAGACGGCAGGTCTCCCCCGGCCAAGCCAAGAGTTGGCAGCGCGCTCCCCAAAAGCCTCCGCTGGCAGTTCCCGGGAGGATGCAACTGGCTGCCCCTGGCTGGCTCCCTCCCGCTGGTCGGGCAATGCAAAGCCAGACCCACTTCTGCCCCCTGGGGTCCTGGCCTCCAGGGCGCGCTTAGAAGCGGTGCGGGCGGGCCCCTTCGGCTCCCGTCTGCCCTTCGCCCGCCCGCCCGCCCGACCGCCCGCCCGCGGAGCCTGCTGCAGCCAGCCCTGGCTCTAGGAGGCTGGCCAGCCGGCACTGCCAACTGGCCCCAGGTGCTAGCTAGAGGCAGCGGCAGGCCTCGGCAGCACACCTGCGGGCGCCCCCAGGCCGCACAAGCATTCTCGGAGGGAAGAGGAGCCCCAGGCCTCATCTCCCTCTGGCTGGCGGGCTCGCCGGCTCGCGCGTGCGCAGTCCAGGACTCCTCACAGGGAAGGCTTGTCTAGGGAGGGGCCGTTCCCGGGGTGGGGGGCGGCTGCTGCTGGGACACACCTACTCCTAAGGCGCACTGGGTGGTCCACGCGAGATGAGCTCGGTGCTGGGGTACGGGCTGTCCCACCGTGGCCTCCTGAGCCCGAGCGGACACGCGTGGGCCCTCTCCGAGGGCCAGCAGGGCCGGAGTCTGGGCCCTCCTGCGTTCCTGGGCGCCTCCGAGGTCCCCCCCACCTCCCTTGGATCCCCGGGTCATACAAACATTCTCTGAGGACAGTTAGAGCCCACGGCAGCGTCCTCCTCTGGCTCTCGGGCTCTCTGGCTCCCTGGCTCATGCATGTGCAGACCAGGACTCCCTGTGCTAAGAGCTGGTAGGGCGGGGCTGTTCCTAGGGGCTCCTGCTGGGACACACCTACTCCTGACGCGCACTGGGTGGTCCACGCGAGATGAGCTCGGTGCTGGGGTACTGGCTGTCCCACCGTGGCCTCCTGAGCCCGAGCGGACACGCGTGGGCCCTCTGCGAGGGCTGGCAGGGCCGGAGTCTGGGCCCTCCTGCGTTCCTGGGTGCCTCCGAGGTTCCCCCCACCTCCCTTGGGCCGGGCCGGGACGAGGCGCAGCCCCAGGAACCCTGTGCCACCTGGCTGGCCCGTGGAGGCCCCGCCCACGGGCAGGGCAGCAAGCTCCAGAGCCCCACGGCCGATGCGCCCGACCCTGCAGCCTGCTGGCCGGCTGGAGCCACAGAGACGGCAGGTCTCCCCCGGCCAAGCCAAGAGTTGGCAGCGCGCTCCCCAAAAGCCTCCGCTGGCAGTTCCCGGGAGGATGCAACTGGCTGCCCCTGGCTGGCTCCCTCCCGCTGGTCGGGCAATGCAAAGCCAGACCCACTTCTGCCCCCTGGGGTCCTGGCCTCCAGGGCGCGCTTAGAAGCGGTGCGGGCGGGCCCCTTCGGCACCCGTCTGCCCTTCGCCCGCCCGCCCGCCCGCCCGCCCGCGGAGCCTGCTGCAGCCAGCCCTGGCTCTAGGAGGCTGGCCAGCCGGCACTGCCAACTGGCCCCAGGTGCTAGCTAGAGGCAGCGGCAGGCCTCGGCAGCACACCTGCGGGCGCCCCCAGGCCACACAAGCATTCTCGGAGGGAAGAGGAGCCCCAGGCCTCATCTCCCTCTGGCTGGCGGGCTCGCCGGCTCGCGCGTGCGCAGTCCAGGACTCCTCACAGGGAAGGCTTGTCTAGGGAGGGGCCGTTCCCGGGGTGGGGGGCGGCTGCTGCTGGGACACACCTACTCCTGACACCCACTGGGTGGTCCACGCGAGATGAGCTCGGTGCTGGGGTACGGGCTGTCCCACCGTGGCCTCCTGAGCCCGAGCGGACACGCGTGGGCCCTCTCCGAGGGCTGGCAGGGCCGGAGTCTGGGCCCTCCTGCGTTCCTGGGCGCCTCCGAGGTTCCCCCCACCTCCCTTGGGCCGGGCCGGGACGAGGCGCAGCCCCAGGAACCCTGTGCCACCTGGCTGGCCCGTGGAGGCCCCGCCCACGGGCAGGGCAGCAAGCTCCAGAGCCCCACGGCCGATGCGCCCGACCCTGCAGCCTGCTGGCCGGCTGGAGCCACAGAGACGGCAGGTCTCCCCCGGCCAAGCCAAGAGTTGGCAGCGCGCTCCCCAAAAGCCTCCGCTGGCAGTTCCCGGGAGGATGCAACTGGCTGCCCCTGGCTGGCTCCCTCCCGCTGGTCGGGCAATGCAAAGCCAGACCCACTTCTGCCCCCTGGGGTCCTGGCCTCCAGGGCGCGCTTAGAAGCGGTGCGGGCGGGCCCCTTCGGCTCCCGTCTGCCCTTCGCCCGCCCGCCCGCCCGACCGCCCGCCCGCGGAGCCTGCTGCAGCCAGCCCTGGCTCTAGGAGGCTGGCCAGCCGGCACTGCCAACTGGCCCCAGGTGCTAGCTAGAGGCAGCGGCAGGCCTCGGCAGCACACCTGCGGGCGCCCCCAGGCCGCACAAGCATTCTCGGAGGGAAGAGGAGCCCCAGGCCTCATCTCCCTCTGGCTGGCGGGCTCGCCGGCTCGCGCGTGCGCAGTCCAGGACTCCTCACAGGGAAGGCTTGTCTAGGGAGGGGCCGTTCCCGGGGTGGGGGGCGGCTGCTGCTGGGACACACCTACTCCTAAGGCGCACTGGGTGGTCCACGCGAGATGAGCTCGGTGCTGGGGTACGGGCTGTCCCACCGTGGCCTCCTGAGCCCGAGCGGACACGCGTGGGCCCTCTCCGAGGGCCAGCAGGGCCGGAGTCTGGGCCCTCCTGCGTTCCTGGGCGCCTCCGAGGTCCCCCCCACCTCCCTTGGATCCCCGGGTCATACAAACATTCTCTGAGGACAGTTAGAGCCCACGGCAGCGTCCTCCTCTGGCTCTCGGGCTCTCTGGCTCCCTGGCTCATGCATGTGCAGACCAGGACTCCCTGTGCTAAGAGCTGGTAGGGCGGGGCTGTTCCTAGGGGCTCCTGCTGGGACACACCTACTCCTGACGCGCACTGGGTGGTCCACGCGAGATGAGCTCGGTGCTGGGGTACTGGCTGTCCCACCGTGGCCTCCTGAGCCCGAGCGGACACGCGTGGGCCCTCTGCGAGGGCTGGCAGGGCCGGAGTCTGGGCCCTCCTGCGTTCCTGGGTGCCTCCGAGGTTCCCCCCACCTCCCTTGGGCCGGGCCGGGACGAGGCGCAGCCCCAGGAACCCTGTGCCACCTGGCTGGCCCGTGGAGGCCCCGCCCACGGGCAGGGCAGCAAGCTCCAGAGCCCCACGGCCGATGCGCCCGACCCTGCAGCCTGCTGGCCGGCTGGAGCCACAGAGACGGCAGGTCTCCCCCGGCCAAGCCAAGAGTTGGCAGCGCGCTCCCCAAAAGCCTCCGCTGGCAGTTCCCGGGAGGATGCAACTGGCTGCCCCTGGCTGGCTCCCTCCCGCTGGTCGGGCAATGCAAAGCCAGACCCACTTCTGCCCCCTGGGGTCCTGGCCTCCAGGGCGCGCTTAGAAGCGGTGCGGGCGGGCCCCTTCGGCACCCGTCTGCCCTTCGCCCGCCCGCGGAGCCTGCTGCAGCCAGCCCTGGCTCTAGGAGGCTGGCCAGCCGGCACTGCCAACTGGCCCCAGGTGCTAGCTAGAGGCAGCGGCAGGCCTCGGCAGCACACCTGCGGGCGCCCCCAGGCCACACAAGCATTCTCGGAGGGAAGAGGAGCCCCAGGCCTCATCTCCCTCTGGCTGGCGGGCTCGCCGGCTCGCGCGTGCGCAGTCCAGGACTCCTCACAGGGAAGGCTTGTCTAGGGAGGGGCCGTTCCCGGGGTGGGGGGCGGCTGCTGCTGGGACACACCTACTCCTGACACCCACTGGGTGGTCCACGCGAGATGAGCTCGGTGCTGGGGTACGGGCTGTCCCACCGTGGCCTCCTGAGCCCGAGCGGACACGCGTGGGCCCTCTCCGAGGGCTGGCAGGGCCGGAGTCTGGGCCCTCCTGCGTTCCTGGGCGCCTCCGAGGTTCCCCCCACCTCCCTTGGGCCGGGCCGGGACGAGGCGCAGCCCCAGGAACCCTGTGCCACCTGGCTGGCCCGTGGAGGCCCCGCCCACGGGCAGGGCAGCAAGCTCCAGAGCCCCACGGCCGATGCGCCCGACCCTGCAGCCTGCTGGCCGGCTGGAGCCACAGAGACGGCAGGTCTCCCCCGGCCAAGCCAAGAGTTGGCAGCGCGCTCCCCAAAAGCCTCCGCTGGCAGTTCCCGGGAGGATGCAACTGGCTGCCCCTGGCTGGCTCCCTCCCGCTGGTCGGGCAATGCAAAGCCAGACCCACTTCTGCCCCCTGGGGTCCTGGCCTCCAGGGCGCGCTTAGAAGCGGTGCGGGCGGGCCCCTTCGGCTCCCGTCTGCCCTTCGCCCGCCCGCCCGCCCGACCGCCCGCCCGCGGAGCCTGCTGCAGCCAGCCCTGGCTCTAGGAGGCTGGCCAGCCGGCACTGCCAACTGGCCCCAGGTGCTAGCTAGAGGCAGCGGCAGGCCTCGGCAGCACACCTGCGGGCGCCCCCAGGCCGCACAAGCATTCTCGGAGGGAAGAGGAGCCCCAGGCCTCATCTCCCTCTGGCTGGCGGGCTCGCCGGCTCGCGCGTGCGCAGTCCAGGACTCCTCACAGGGAAGGCTTGTCTAGGGAGGGGCCGTTCCCGGGGTGGGGGGCGGCTGCTGCTGGGACACACCTACTCCTAAGGCGCACTGGGTGGTCCACGCGAGATGAGCTCGGTGCTGGGGTACGGGCTGTCCCACCGTGGCCTCCTGAGCCCGAGCGGACACGCGTGGGCCCTCTCCGAGGGCCAGCAGGGCCGGAGTCTGGGCCCTCCTGCGTTCCTGGGCGCCTCCGAGGTCCCCCCCACCTCCCTTGGATCCCCGGGTCATACAAACATTCTCTGAGGACAGTTAGAGCCCACGGCAGCGTCCTCCTCTGGCTCTCGGGCTCTCTGGCTCCCTGGCTCATGCATGTGCAGACCAGGACTCCCTGTGCTAAGAGCTGGTAGGGCGGGGCTGTTCCTAGGGGCTCCTGCTGGGACACACCTACTCCTGACGCGCACTGGGTGGTCCACGCGAGATGAGCTCGGTGCTGGGGTACTGGCTGTCCCACCGTGGCCTCCTGAGCCCGAGCGGACACGCGTGGGCCCTCTGCGAGGGCTGGCAGGGCCGGAGTCTGGGCCCTCCTGCGTTCCTGGGTGCCTCCGAGGTTCCCCCCACCTCCCTTGGGCCGGGCCGGGACGAGGCGCAGCCCCAGGAACCCTGTGCCACCTGGCTGGCCCGTGGAGGCCCCGCCCACGGGCAGGGCAGCAAGCTCCAGAGCCCCACGGCCGATGCGCCCGACCCTGCAGCCTGCTGGCCGGCTGGAGCCACAGAGACGGCAGGTCTCCCCCGGCCAAGCCAAGAGTTGGCAGCGCGCTCCCCAAAAGCCTCCGCTGGCAGTTCCCGGGAGGATGCAACTGGCTGCCCCTGGCTGGCTCCCTCCCGCTGGTCGGGCAATGCAAAGCCAGACCCACTTCTGCCCCCTGGGGTCCTGGCCTCCAGGGCGCGCTTAGAAGCGGTGCGGGCGGGCCCCTTCGGCACCCGTCTGCCCTTCGCCCGCCCGCCCGCCCGCCCGCCCGCGGAGCCTGCTGCAGCCAGCCCTGGCTCTAGGAGGCTGGCCAGCCGGCACTGCCAACTGGCCCCAGGTGCTAGCTAGAGGCAGCGGCAGGCCTCGGCAGCACACCTGCGGGCGCCCCCAGGCCACACAAGCATTCTCGGAGGGAAGAGGAGCCCCAGGCCTCATCTCCCTCTGGCTGGCGGGCTCGCCGGCTCGCGCGTGCGCAGTCCAGGACTCCTCACAGGGAAGGCTTGTCTAGGGAGGGGCCGTTCCCGGGGTGGGGGGCGGCTGCTGCTGGGACACACCTACTCCTGACACCCACTGGGTGGTCCACGCGAGATGAGCTCGGTGCTGGGGTACGGGCTGTCCCACCGTGGCCTCCTGAGCCCGAGCGGACACGCGTGGGCCCTCTCCGAGGGCTGGCAGGGCCGGAGTCTGGGCCCTCCTGCGTTCCTGGGCGCCTCCGAGGTTCCCCCCACCTCCCTTGGGCCGGGCCGGGACGAGGCGCAGCCCCAGGAACCCTGTGCCACCTGGCTGGCCCGTGGAGGCCCCGCCCACGGGCAGGGCAGCAAGCTCCAGAGCCCCACGGCCGATGCGCCCGACCCTGCAGCCTGCTGGCCGGCTGGAGCCACAGAGACGGCAGGTCTCCCCCGGCCAAGCCAAGAGTTGGCAGCGCGCTCCCCAAAAGCCTCCGCTGGCAGTTCCCGGGAGGATGCAACTGGCTGCCCCTGGCTGGCTCCCTCCCGCTGGTCGGGCAATGCAAAGCCAGACCCACTTCTGCCCCCTGGGGTCCTGGCCTCCAGGGCGCGCTTAGAAGCGGTGCGGGCGGGCCCCTTCGGCTCCCGTCTGCCCTTCGCCCGCCCGCCCGCCCGACCGCCCGCCCGCGGAGCCTGCTGCAGCCAGCCCTGGCTCTAGGAGGCTGGCCAGCCGGCACTGCCAACTGGCCCCAGGTGCTAGCTAGAGGCAGCGGCAGGCCTCGGCAGCACACCTGCGGGCGCCCCCAGGCCGCACAAGCATTCTCGGAGGGAAGAGGAGCCCCAGGCCTCATCTCCCTCTGGCTGGCGGGCTCGCCGGCTCGCGCGTGCGCAGTCCAGGACTCCTCACAGGGAAGGCTTGTCTAGGGAGGGGCCGTTCCCGGGGTGGGGGGCGGCTGCTGCTGGGACACACCTACTCCTAAGGCGCACTGGGTGGTCCACGCGAGATGAGCTCGGTGCTGGGGTACGGGCTGTCCCACCGTGGCCTCCTGAGCCCGAGCGGACACGCGTGGGCCCTCTCCGAGGGCCAGCAGGGCCGGAGTCTGGGCCCTCCTGCGTTCCTGGGCGCCTCCGAGGTCCCCCCCACCTCCCTTGGATCCCCGGGTCATACAAACATTCTCTGAGGACAGTTCGAGCCCACGGCAGCGTCCTCCTCTGGCTCTCGGGCTCTCTGGCTCCCTGGCTCATGCATGTGCAGACCAGGACTCCCTGTGCTAAGAGCTGGTAGGGCGGGGCTGTTCCTAGGGGCTCCTGCTGGGACACACCTACTCCTGACGCGCACTGGGTGGTCCACGCGAGATGAGCTCGGTGCTGGGGTACTGGCTGTCCCACCGTGGCCTCCTGAGCCCGAGCGGACACGCGTGGGCCCTCTGCGAGGGCTGGCAGGGCCGGAGTCTGGGCCCTCCTGCGTTCCTGGGTGCCTCCGAGGTTCCCCCCACCTCCCTTGGGCCGGGCCGGGACGAGGCGCAGCCCCAGGAACCCTGTGCCACCTGGCTGGCCCGTGGAGGCCCCGCCCACGGGCAGGGCAGCAAGCTCCAGAGCCCCACGGCCGATGCGCCCGACCCTGCAGCCTGCTGGCCGGCTGGAGCCACAGAGACGGCAGGTCTCCCCCGGCCAAGCCAAGAGTTGGCAGCGCGCTCCCCAAAAGCCTCCGCTGGCAGTTCCCGGGAGGATGCAACTGGCTGCCCCTGGCTGGCTCCCTCCCGCTGGTCGGGCAATGCAAAGCCAGACCCACTTCTGCCCCCTGGGGTCCTGGCCTCCAGGGCGCGCTTAGAAGCGGTGCGGGCGGGCCCCTTCGGCACCCGTCTGCCCTTCGCCCGCCCGCCCGCCCGCCCGCCCGCGGAGCCTGCTGCAGCCAGCCCTGGCTCTAGGAGGCTGGCCAGCCGGCACTGCCAACTGGCCCCAGGTGCTAGCTAGAGGCAGCGGCAGGCCTCGGCAGCACACCTGCGGGCGCCCCCAGGCCGCACAAGCATTCTCGGAGGGAAGAGGAGCCCCAGGCCTCATCTCCCTCTGGCTGGCGGGCTCGCCGGCTCGCGCGTGCGCAGTCCAGGACTCCTCACAGGGAAGGCTTGTCTAGGGAGGGGCCGTTCCCGGGGTGGGGGGCGGCTGCTGCTGGGACACACCTACTCCTAAGGCGCACTGGGTGGTCCACGCGAGATGAGCTCGGTGCTGGGGTACGGGCTGTCCCACCGTGGCCTCCTGAGCCCGAGCGGACACGCGTGGGCCCTCTCCGAGGGCCAGCAGGGCCGGAGTCTGGGCCCTCCTGCGTTCCTGGGCGCCTCCGAGGTCCCCCCCACCTCCCTTGGATCCCCGGGTCATACAAACATTCTCTGAGGACAGTTCGAGCCCAGGGCAGCGTCCTCCTCTGGCTCTCGGGCTCTCTGGCTCCCTGGCTCATGCATGTGCAGACCAGGACTCCCTGTGCTAAGAGCTGGTAGGGCGGGGCTGTTCCTAGGGGCTCCTGCTGGGACACACCTACTCCTGACGCGCACTGGGTGGTCCACGCGAGATGAGCTCGGTGCTGGGGTACTGGCTGTCCCACCGTGGCCTCCTGAGCCCGAGCGGACACGCGTGGGCCCTCTGCGAGGGCTGGCAGGGCCGGAGTCTGGGCCCTCCTGCGTTCCTGGGTGCCTCCGAGGTTCCCCCCACCTCCCTTGGGCCGGGCCGGGACGAGGCGCAGCCCCAGGAACCCTGTGCCACCTGGCTGGCCCGTGGAGGCCCCGCCCACGGGCAGGGCAGCAAGCTCCAGAGCCCCACGGCCGATGCGCCCGACCCTGCAGCCTGCTGGCCGGCTGGAGCCACAGAGACGGCAGGTCTCCCCCGGCCAAGCCAAGAGTTGGCAGCGCGCTCCCCAAAAGCCTCCGCTGGCAGTTCCCGGGAGGATGCAACTGGCTGCCCCTGGCTGGCTCCCTCCCGCTGGTCGGGCAATGCAAAGCCAGACCCACTTCTGCCCCCTGGGGTCCTGGCCTCCAGGGCGCGCTTAGAAGCGGTGCGGGCGGGCCCCTTCGGCTCCCGTCTGCCCTTCGCCCGCCCGCCCGCCCGACCGCCCGCCCGCGGAGCCTGCTGCAGCCAGCCCTGGCTCTAGGAGGCTGGCCAGCCGGCACTGCCAACTGGCCCCAGGTGCTAGCTAGAGGCAGCGGCAGGCCTCGGCAGCACACCTGCGGGCGCCCCCAGGCCGCACAAGCATTCTCGGAGGGAAGAGGAGCCCCAGGCCTCATCTCCCTCTGGCTGGCGGGCTCGCCGGCTCGCGCGTGCGCAGTCCAGGACTCCTCACAGGGAAGGCTTGTCTAGGGAGGGGCCGTTCCCGGGGTGGGGGGCGGCTGCTGCTGGGACACACCTACTCCTAAGGCGCACTGGGTGGTCCACGCGAGATGAGCTCGGTGCTGGGGTACGGGCTGTCCCACCGTGGCCTCCTGAGCCCGAGCGGACACGCGTGGGCCCTCTCCGAGGGCCAGCAGGGCCGGAGTCTGGGCCCTCCTGCGTTCCTGGGCGCCTCCGAGGTCCCCCCCACCTCCCTTGGATCCCCGGGTCATACAAACATTCTCTGAGGACAGTTCGAGCCCACGGCAGCGTCCTCCTCTGGCTCTCGGGCTCTCTGGCTCCCTGGCTCATGCATGTGCAGACCAGGACTCCCTGTGCTAAGAGCTGGTAGGGCGGGGCTGTTCCTAGGGGCTCCTGCTGGGACACACCTACTCCTGACGCGCACTGGGTGGTCCACGCGAGATGAGCTCGGTGCTGGGGTACTGGCTGTCCCACCGTGGCCTCCTGAGCCCGAGCGGACACGCGTGGGCCCTCTGCGAGGGCTGGCAGGGCCGGAGTCTGGGCCCTCCTGCGTTCCTGGGTGCCTCCGAGGTTCCCCCCACCTCCCTTGGGCCGGGCCGGGACGAGGCGCAGCCCCAGGAACCCTGTGCCACCTGGCTGGCCCGTGGAGGCCCCGCCCACGGGCAGGGCAGCAAGCTCCAGAGCCCCACGGCCGATGCGCCCGACCCTGCAGCCTGCTGGCCGGCTGGAGCCACAGAGACGGCAGGTCTCCCCCGGCCAAGCCAAGAGTTGGCAGCGCGCTCCCCAAAAGCCTCCGCTGGCAGTTCCCGGGAGGATGCAACTGGCTGCCCCTGGCTGGCTCCCTCCCGCTGGTCGGGCAATGCAAAGCCAGACCCACTTCTGCCCCCTGGGGTCCTGGCCTCCAGGGCGCGCTTAGAAGCGGTGCGGGCGGGCCCCTTCGGCACCCGTCTGCCCTTCGCCCGCCCGCGGAGCCTGCTGCAGCCAGCCCTGGCTCTAGGAGGCTGGCCAGCCGGCACTGCCAACTGGCCCCAGGTGCTAGCTAGAGGCAGCGGCAGGCCTCGGCAGCACACCTGCGGGCGCCCCCAGGCCACACAAGCATTCTCGGAGGGAAGAGGAGCCCCAGGCCTCATCTCCCTCTGGCTGGCGGGCTCGCCGGCTCGCGCGTGCGCAGTCCAGGACTCCTCACAGGGAAGGCTTGTCTAGGGAGGGGCCGTTCCCGGGGTGGGGGGCGGCTGCTGCTGGGACACACCTACTCCTGACACCCACTGGGTGGTCCACGCGAGATGAGCTCGGTGCTGGGGTACGGGCTGTCCCACCGTGGCCTCCTGAGCCCGAGCGGACACGCGTGGGCCCTCTCCGAGGGCTGGCAGGGCCGGAGTCTGGGCCCTCCTGCGTTCCTGGGCGCCTCCGAGGTTCCCCCCACCTCCCTTGGGCCGGGCCGGGACGAGGCGCAGCCCCAGGAACCCTGTGCCACCTGGCTGGCCCGTGGAGGCCCCGCCCACGGGCAGGGCAGCAAGCTCCAGAGCCCCACGGCCGATGCGCCCGACCCTGCAGCCTGCTGGCCGGCTGGAGCCACAGAGACGGCAGGTCTCCCCCGGCCAAGCCAAGAGTTGGCAGCGCGCTCCCCAAAAGCCTCCGCTGGCAGTTCCCGGGAGGATGCAACTGGCTGCCCCTGGCTGGCTCCCTCCCGCTGGTCGGGCAATGCAAAGCCAGACCCACTTCTGCCCCCTGGGGTCCTGGCCTCCAGGGCGCGCTTAGAAGCGGTGCGGGCGGGCCCCTTCGGCTCCCGTCTGCCCTTCGCCCGCCCGCCCGCCCGACCGCCCGCCCGCGGAGCCTGCTGCAGCCAGCCCTGGCTCTAGGAGGCTGGCCAGCCGGCACTGCCAACTGGCCCCAGGTGCTAGCTAGAGGCAGCGGCAGGCCTCGGCAGCACACCTGCGGGCGCCCCCAGGCCGCACAAGCATTCTCGGAGGGAAGAGGAGCCCCAGGCCTCATCTCCCTCTGGCTGGCGGGCTCGCCGGCTCGCGCGTGCGCAGTCCAGGACTCCTCACAGGGAAGGCTTGTCTAGGGAGGGGCCGTTCCCGGGGTGGGGGGCGGCTGCTGCTGGGACACACCTACTCCTAAGGCGCACTGGGTGGTCCACGCGAGATGAGCTCGGTGCTGGGGTACGGGCTGTCCCACCGTGGCCTCCTGAGCCCGAGCGGACACGCGTGGGCCCTCTCCGAGGGCCAGCAGGGCCGGAGTCTGGGCCCTCCTGCGTTCCTGGGCGCCTCCGAGGTCCCCCCCACCTCCCTTGGATCCCCGGGTCATACAAACATTCTCTGAGGACAGTTCGAGCCCACGGCAGCGTCCTCCTCTGGCTCTCGGGCTCTCTGGCTCCCTGGCTCATGCATGTGCAGACCAGGACTCCCTGTGCTAAGAGCTGGTAGGGCGGGGCTGTTCCTAGGGGCTCCTGCTGGGACACACCTACTCCTGACGCGCACTGGGTGGTCCACGCGAGATGAGCTCGGTGCTGGGGTACTGGCTGTCCCACCGTGGCCTCCTGAGCCCGAGCGGACACGCGTGGGCCCTCTGCGAGGGCTGGCAGGGCCGGAGTCTGGGCCCTCCTGCGTTCCTGGGTGCCTCCGAGGTTCCCCCCACCTCCCTTGGGCCGGGCCGGGACGAGGCGCAGCCCCAGGAACCCTGTGCCACCTGGCTGGCCCGTGGAGGCCCCGCCCACGGGCAGGGCAGCAAGCTCCAGAGCCCCACGGCCGATGCGCCCGACCCTGCAGCCTGCTGGCCGGCTGGAGCCACAGAGACGGCAGGTCTCCCCCGGCCAAGCCAAGAGTTGGCAGCGCGCTCCCCAAAAGCCTCCGCTGGCAGTTCCCGGGAGGATGCAACTGGCTGCCCCTGGCTGGCTCCCTCCCGCTGGTCGGGCAATGCAAAGCCAGACCCACTTCTGCCCCCTGGGGTCCTGGCCTCCAGGGCGCGCTTAGAAGCGGTGCGGGCGGGCCCCTTCGGCACCCGTCTGCCCTTCGCCCGCCCGCCCGCCCGCGGAGCCTGCTGCAGCCAGCCCTGGCTCTAGGAGGCTGGCCAGCCGGCACTGCCAACTGGCCCCAGGTGCTAGCTAGAGGCAGCGGCAGGCCTCGGCAGCACACCTGCGGGCGCCCCCAGGCCACACAAGCATTCTCGGAGGGAAGAGGAGCCCCAGGCCTCATCTCCCTCTGGCTGGCGGGCTCGCCGGCTCGCGCGTGCGCAGTCCAGGACTCCTCACAGGGAAGGCTTGTCTAGGGAGGGGCCGTTCCCGGGGTGGGGGGCGGCTGCTGCTGGGACACACCTACTCCTGACGCGCACTGGGTGGTCCACGCGAGATGAGCTCGGTGCTGGGGTACGGGCTGTCCCACCGTGGCCTCCTGAGCCCGAGCGGACACGCGTGGGCCCTCTCCGAGGGCCAGCAGGGCCGGAGTCTGGGCCCTCCTGCGTTCCTGGGCGCCTCCGAGGTCCCCCCCACCTCCCTTGGATCCCCGGGTCATACAAACATTCTCTGAGGACAGTTCGAGCCCACGGCAGCGTCCTCCTCTGGCTCTCGGGCTCTCTGGCTCCCTGGCTCATGCATGTGCAGACCAGGACTCCCTGTGCTAAGAGCTGGTAGGGCGGGGCTGTTCCTAGGGGCTCCTGCTGGGACACACCTACTCCTGACGCGCACTGGGTGGTCCACGCGAGATGAGCTCGGTGCTGGGGTACTGGCTGTCCCACCGTGGCCTCCTGAGCCCGAGCGGACACGCGTGGGCCCTCTGCGAGGGCTGGCAGGGCCGGAGTCTGGGCCCTCCTGCGTTCCTGGGTGCCTCCGAGGTTCCCCCCACCTCCCTTGGGCCGGGCCGGGACGAGGCGCAGCCCCAGGAACCCTGTGCCACCTGGCTGGCCCGTGGAGGCCCCGCCCACGGGCAGGGCAGCAAGCTCCAGAGCCCCACGGCCGATGCGCCCGACCCTGCAGCCTGCTGGCCGGCTGGAGCCACAGAGACGGCAGGTCTCCCCCGGCCAAGCCAAGAGTTGGCAGCGCGCTCCCCAAAAGCCTCCGCTGGCAGTTCCCGGGAGGATGCAACTGGCTGCCCCTGGCTGGCTCCCTCCCGCTGGTCGGGCAATGCAAAGCCAGACCCACTTCTGCCCCCTGGGGTCCTGGCCTCCAGGGCGCGCTTAGAAGCGGTGCGGGCGGGCCCCTTCGGCACCCGTCTGCCCTTCGCCCGCCCGCCCGCCCGCCCGCCCGCGGAGCCTGCTGCAGCCAGCCCTGGCTCTAGGAGGCTGGCCAGCCGGCACTGCCAACTGGCCCCAGGTGCTAGCTAGAGGCAGCGGCAGGCCTCGGCAGCACACCTGCGGGCGCCCCCAGGCCACACAAGCATTCTCGGAGGGAAGAGGAGCCCCAGGCCTCATCTCCCTCTGGCTGGCGGGCTCGCCGGCTCGCGCGTGCGCAGTCCAGGACTCCTCACAGGGAAGGCTTGTCTAGGGAGGGGCCGTTCCCGGGGTGGGGGGCGGCTGCTGCTGGGACACACCTACTCCTGACGCGCACTGGGTGGTCCACGCGAGATGAGCTCGGTGCTGGGGTACGGGCTGTCCCACCGTGGCCTCCTGAGCCCGAGCGGACACGCGTGGGCCCTCTCCGAGGGCCAGCAGGGCCGGAGTCTGGGCCCTCCTGCGTTCCTGGGCGCCTCCGAGGTCCCCCCCACCTCCCTTGGATCCCCGGGTCATACAAACATTCTCTGAGGACAGTTCGAGCCCACGGCAGCGTCCTCCTCTGGCTCTCGGGCTCTCTGGCTCCCTGGCTCATGCATGTGCAGACCAGGACTCCCTGTGCTAAGAGCTGGTAGGGCGGGGCTGTTCCTAGGGGCTCCTGCTGGGACACACCTACTCCTGACGCGCACTGGGTGGTCCACGCGAGATGAGCTCGGTGCTGGGGTACTGGCTGTCCCACCGTGGCCTCCTGAGCCCGAGCGGACACGCGTGGGCCCTCTGCGAGGGCTGGCAGGGCCGGAGTCTGGGCCCTCCTGCGTTCCTGGGTGCCTCCGAGGTTCCCCCCACCTCCCTTGGGCCGGGCCGGGACGAGGCGCAGCCCCAGGAACCCTGTGCCACCTGGCTGGCCCGTGGAGGCCCCGCCCACGGGCAGGGCAGCAAGCTCCAGAGCCCCACGGCCGATGCGCCCGACCCTGCAGCCTGCTGGCCGGCTGGAGCCACAGAGACGGCAGGTCTCCCCCGGCCAAGCCAAGAGTTGGCAGCGCGCTCCCCAAAAGCCTCCGCTGGCAGTTCCCGGGAGGATGCAACTGGCTGCCCCTGGCTGGCTCCCTCCCGCTGGTCGGGCAATGCAAAGCCAGACCCACTTCTGCCCCCTGGGGTCCTGGCCTCCAGGGCGCGCTTAGAAGCGGTGCGGGCGGGCCCCTTCGGCACCCGTCTGCCCTTCGCCCGCCCGCCCGCCCGCCCGCCCGCGGAGCCTGCTGCAGCCAGCCCTGGCTCTAGGAGGCTGGCCAGCCGGCACTGCCAACTGGCCCCAGGTGCTAGCTAGAGGCAGCGGCAGGCCTCGGCAGCACACCTGCGGGCGCCCCCAGGCCACACAAGCATTCTCGGAGGGAAGAGGAGCCCCAGGCCTCATCTCCCTCTGGCTGGCGGGCTCGCCGGCTCGCGCGTGCGCAGTCCAGGACTCCTCACAGGGAAGGCTTGTCTAGGGAGGGGCCGTTCCCGGGGTGGGGGGCGGCTGCTGCTGGGACACACCTACTCCTGACGCGCACTGGGTGGTCCACGCGAGATGAGCTCGGTGCTGGGGTACGGGCTGTCCCACCGTGGCCTCCTGAGCCCGAGCGGACACGCGTGGGCCCTCTCCGAGGGCCAGCAGGGCCGGAGTCTGGGCCCTCCTGCGTTCCTGGGCGCCTCCGAGGTCCCCCCCACCTCCCTTGGATCCCCGGGTCATACAAACATTCTCTGAGGACAGTTCGAGCCCACGGCAGCGTCCTCCTCTGGCTCTCGGGCTCTCTGGCTCCCTGGCTCATGCATGTGCAGACCAGGACTCCCTGTGCTAAGAGCTGGTAGGGCGGGGCTGTTCCTAGGGGCTCCTGCTGGGACACACCTACTCCTGACGCGCACTGGGTGGTCCACGCGAGATGAGCTCGGTGCTGGGGTACTGGCTGTCCCACCGTGGCCTCCTGAGCCCGAGCGGACACGCGTGGGCCCTCTGCGAGGGCTGGCAGGGCCGGAGTCTGGGCCCTCCTGCGTTCCTGGGTGCCTCCGAGGTTCCCCCCACCTCCCTTGGGCCGGGCCGGGACGAGGCGCAGCCCCAGGAACCCTGTGCCACCTGGCTGGCCTGTGGAGGCCCCGCCCACGGGCAGGGCAGCAAGCTCCAGAGCCCCACGGCCGATGCGCCCGACCCTGCAGCCTGCTGGCCGGCTGGAGCCACAGAGACGGCAGGTCTCCCCCGGCCAAGCCAAGAGTTGGCAGCGCGCTCCCCAAAAGCCTCCGCTGGCAGTTCCCGGGAGGATGCAACTGGCTGCCCCTGGCTGGCTCCCTCCCGCTGGTCGGGCAAGGAAAAGCCAGACCCACTTCTGCCCCCTGGGGTCCTGGCCTCCAGGGCGGGCTTAGAGGCGGTGCGGGCGGGCCCCCTTCCGCTCCCCTCTGCCCTTCGCCCTTTGCCCGCCCGCCAGCCCGCGGAGCCTGCTGCAGCCAGCCCTGGCTCTAGGAGGCTGGCCAGCCGGCACTGCCAACTGGCCCCAGGTGCTAGCTAGAGGCAGCGGCAGGCCTCGGCAGCACACCTGCGGGCGCCCCCAGGCCGCACAAGCATTCTCGGAGGGAAGAGGAGCCCCAGGCCTCATCTCCCTCTGGCTGGCGGGCTCGCCGGCTCGCGCGTGCGCAGTCCAGGACTCCTCACAGGGAAGGCTTGTCTAGGGAGGGGCCGTTCCCGGGGTGGGGGGCGGCTGCTGCTGGGACACACCTACTCCTGACGCGCACTGGGTGGTCCACGCGAGATGAGCTCGGTGCTGGGGTACGGGCTGTCCCACCGTGGCCTCCTGAGCCCGAGCGGACACGCGTGGGCCCTCTCCGAGGGCCAGCAGGGCCGGAGTCTGGGCCCTCCTGCGTTCCTGGGCGCCTCCGAGGTTCCCCCCACCTCCCTTGGATCCCCGGGTCATACAAACATTCTCTGAGGACAGTTCGAGCCCACGGCAGCGTCCTCCTCTGGCTCTCTGGCTCTCTGGCTCCCTGGCTCATGCATGTGCAGACCAGGACTCCCTGTGCTAAGAGCTGGTAGGGCGGGGCTGTTCCTAGGGGCTCCTGCTGGGACACACCTACTCCTGACGCGCACTGGGTGGTCCACGCGAGATGAGCTCGGTGCTGGGGTACTGGCTGTCCCACCGTGGCCTCCTGAGCCCGAGCGGACACGCGTGGGCCCTCTCCGAGGGCTGGCAGGGCCGGAGTCTGGGCCCTCCTGCGTTCCTGGGTGCCTCCGAGGTTCCCCCCACCTCCCTTGGGCCGGGCCGGGACGAGGCGCAGCCCCAGGAACCCTGTGCCACCTGGCTGGCCCGTGGAGGCCCCGCCCACGGGCAGGGCAGCAAGCTCCAGAGCCCCACGGCCGATGCGCCCGACCCTGCAGCCTGCTGGCCGGCTGGAGCCACAGAGACGGCAGGTCTCCCCCGGCCAAGCCAAGAGTTGGCAGCGCGCTCCCCAAAAGCCTCCGCTGGCAGTTCCCGGGAGGATGCAACTGGCTGCCCCTGGCTGGCTCCCTCCCGCTGGTCGGGCAATGCAAAGCCAGACCCACTTCTGCCCCCTGGGGTCCTGGCCTCCAGGGCGCGCTTAGAGGCAGTGCGGGCGGGCCCCTTCGGCACCCGTCTGCCCTTCGCCCGCCCGCCCGCCCGACCGCCCGCCCGCGGAGCCTGCTGCAGCCAGCCCTGGCTCTAGGAGGCTGGCCAGCTGGCACTGCCAACTGGCCCCAGGTGCTAGCTAGAGGCAGCGGCAGGCCTCGGCAGCACACCTGCGGGCGCCCCCAGGCCGCACAAGCATTCTCGGAGGGAAGAGGAGCCCCAGGCCTCATCTCCCTCTGGCTGGCGGGCTCGCCGGCTCGCGCGTGCGCAGTCCAGGACTCCTCACAGGGAAGGCTTGTCTAGGGAGGGGCCGTTCCTGGGGTGGGGTGGGGGTGCTGCTGGGACACACCTACTCCTGACGCGCACTGGGTGGTCCACGCGAGATGAGCTCGGTGCTGGGGTACGGGCTGTCCCACCGTGGCCTCCTGAGCCCGAGCGGACACGCGTGGGCCCTCTCCGAGGGCCAGCAGGGCCGGAGTCTGGGCCCTCCTGCGTTCCTGGGCGCCTCCGAGGTCCCCCCCACCTCCCTTGGATCCCCGGGTCATACAAACATTCTCTGAGGACAGTTCGAGCCCAGGGCAGCGTCCTCCTCTGGCTCTCTGGCTCTCTGGCTCCCTGGCTCATGCATGTGCAGACCAGGACTCCCTGTGCTAAGAGCTGGTAGGGCGGGGCTGTTCCTAGGGGCTCCTGCTGGGCCACACCTACTCCTGACGCGCACTGGGTGGTCCACGCGAGATGAGCTCGGTGCTGGGGTACTGGCTGTCCCACCGTGGCCTCCTGAGCCCGAGCGGACACGCGTGGGCCCTCTGCGAGGGCTGGCAGGGCCGGAGTCTGGGCCCTCCTGCGTTCCTGGGCGCCTCCGAGGTTCCCCCCACCTCCCTTGGGCCGGGCCGGGACGAGGCGCAGCCCCAGGAACCCTGTGCCACCTGGCTGGCCCGTGGAGGCCCCGCCCACGGGCAGGGCAGCAAGCTCCAGAGCCCCACGGCCGATGCGCCCGACCCTGCAGCCTGCTGGCCGGCTGGAGCCACAGAGACGGCAGGTCTCCCCCGGCCAAGCCAAGAGTTGGCAGCGCGCTCCCCAAAAGCCTCCGCTGGCAGTTCCCGGGAGGATGCAACTGGCTGCCCCTGGCTGGCTCCCTCCCGCTGGTCGGGCAATGCAAAGCCAGACCCACTTCTGCCCCCTGGGGTCCTGGCCTCCAGGGCGCGCTTAGAGGCGGTGCGGGCGGGCCCCTTCGGCTCCCGTCTGCCCTTCGCCCTTCGCCCGCCCGCCCGCCCGCCCGACCGCCCGCCCGCGGAGCCTGCTGCAGCCAGCCCTGGCTCTAGGAGGCTGGCCAGCCGGCACTGCCAACTGGCCCCAGGTGCTAGCTAGAGGCAGCGGCAGGCCTCGGCAGCACACCTGCGGGCGCCCCCAGGCCGCACAAGCATTCTCGGAGGGAAGAGGAGCCCCAGGCCTCATCTCCCTCTGGCTGGCGGGCTCGCCGGCTCGCGCGTGCGCAGTCCAGGACTCCTCACAGGGAAGGCTTGTCTAGGGAGGGGCCGTTCCCGGGGTGGGGGGCGGCTGCTGCTGGGACACACCTACTCCTGACGCGCACTGGGTGGTCCACGCGAGATGAGCTCGGTGCTGGGGTACGGGCTGTCCCACCGTGGCCTCCTGAGCCCGAGCGGACACGCGTGGGCCCTCTCCGAGGGCCAGCAGGGCCGGAGTCTGGGCCCTCCTGCGTTCCTGGGCGCCTCCGAGGTCCCCCCCACCTCCCTTGGATCCCCGGGTCATACAAACATTCTCTGAGGACAGTTCGAGCCCACGGCAGCGTCCTCCTCTGGCTCTCTGGCTCTCTGGCTCCCTGGCTCATGCATGTGCAGACCAGGACTCCCTGTGCTAAGAGCTGGTAGGGCGGGGCTGTTCCTAGGGGCTCCTGCTGGGACACACCTACTCCTGACGCGCACTGGGTGGTCCACGCGAGATGAGCTCGGTGCTGGGGTACTGGCTGTCCCACCGTGGCCTCCTGAGCCCGAGCGGACACGCGTGGGCCCTCTCCGAGGGCTGGCATGGCCGGAGTCTGGGCCCTCCTGCGTTCCTGGGTGCCGCCGAGGTTCCCCCCACCTCCCTTGGGCCGGGCCGGGACGAGGCGCAGCCCCAGGAACCCTGTGCCACCTGGCTGGCCCGTGGAGGCCCCGCCCACGGGCAGGGCAGCAAGCTCCAGAGCCCCACGGCCGATGCGCCCGACCCTGCAGCCTGCTGGCCGGCTGGAGCCACAGAGACGGCAGGTCTCCCCCGGCCAAGCCAAGAGTTGGCAGCGCGCTCCCCAAAAGCCTCCGCTGGCAGTTCCCGGGAGGATGCAACTGGCTGCCCCTGGCTGGCTCCCTCCCGCTGGTCGGGCAATGCAAAGCCAGACCCACTTCTGCCCCCTGGGGTCCTGGCCTCCAGGGCGCGCTTAGAGGCGGTGCGGGCGGGCCCCTTCGGCTCCTGTCTGCCCTTCGCCCGCCCGCGGAGCCTGCTGCAGCCAGCCCTGGCTCTAGGAGGCTGGCCAGCCGGCACTGCCAACTGGCCCCAGGTGCTAGCTAGAGGCAGCGGCAGGCCTCGGCAGCACACCTGCGGGCGCCCCCAGGCCGCACAAGCATTCTCGGAGGGAAGAGGAGCCCCAGGCCTCATCTCCCTCTGGCTGGCGGGCTCGCCGGCTCGCGCGTGCGCAGTCCAGGACTCCTCACAGGGAAGGCTTGTCTAGGGAGGGGCCGTTCCCGGGGTGGGGGGCGGCTGCTGCTGGGACACACCTACTCCTGAGGCGCACTGGGTGGTCCACGCGAGATGAGCTCGGTGCTGGGGTACGGGCTGTCCCACCGTGGCCTCCTGAGCCCGAGCGGACACGCGTGGGCCCTCTCCGAGGGCCAGCAGGGCCGGAGTCTGGGCCCTCCTGCGTTCCTGGGCGCCTCCGAGGTTCCCCCCACCTCCCTTGGATCCCCGGGTCATACAAACATTCTCTGAGGACAGTTCGAGCCCAGGGCAGCGTCCTCCTCTGGCTCTCTGGCTCTCTGGCTCCCTGGCTCATGCATGTGCAGACCAGGACTCCCTGTGCTAAGAGCTGGTAGGGCGGGGCTGTTCCTAGGGGCTCCTGCTGGGACACACCTACTCCTGACGCGCACTGGGTGGTCCACGCGAGATGAGCTCGGTGCTGGGGTACTGGCTGTCCCACCGTGGCCTCCTGAGCCCGAGCGGACACGCGTGGGCCCTCTCCGAGGGCTGGCAGGGCCGGAGTCTGGGCCCTCCTGCGTTCCTGGGCGCCTCCGAGGTTCCCCCCACCTCCCTTGGGCCGGGCCGGGACGAGGCGCAGCCCCAGGAACCCTGTGCCACCTGGCTGGCCCGTGGAGGCCCCGCCCACGGGCAGGGCAGCAAGCTCCAGAGCCCCACGGCCGATGCGCCCGACCCTGCAGCCTGCTGGCCGGCTGGAGCCACAGAGACGGCAGGTCTCCCCCGGCCAAGCCAAGAGTTGGCAGCGCGCTCCCCAAAAGCCTCCGCTGGCAGTTCCCGGGAGGATGCAACTGGCTGCCCCTGGCTGGCTCCCTCCCGCTGGTCGGGCAATGCAAAGCCAGACCCACTTCTGCCCCCTGGGGTCCTGGCCTCCAGGGCGCGCTTAGAAGCGGTGCGGGCGGGCCCCTTCGGCACCCGTCTGCCCTTCGCCCGCCCGCCCGCCCGACCGCCCGCCCGCGGAGCCTGCTGCAGCCAGCCCTGGCTCTAGGAGGCTGGCCAGCCGGCACTGCCAACTGGCCCCAGGTGCTAGCTAGAGGCAGCGGCAGGCCTCGGCAGCACACCTGCGGGCGCCCCCAGGCCGCACAAGCATTCTCGGAGGGAAGAGGAGCCCCAGGCCTCATCTCCCTCTGGCTGGCGGGCTCGCCGGCTCGCGCGTGCGCAGTCCAGGACTCCTCACAGGGAAGGCTTGTCTAGGGAGGGGCCGTTCCCGGGGTGGGGGGCGGCTGCTGCTGGGACACACCTACTCCTGACGCGCACTGGGTGGTCCACGCGAGATGAGCTCGGTGCTGGGGTACGGGCTGTCCCACCGTGGCCTCCTGAGCCCGAGCGGACACGCGTGGGCCCTCTCCGAGGGCCAGCAGGGCCGGAGTCTGGGCCCTCCTGCGTTCCTGGGCGCCTCCGAGGTCCCCCCCACCTCCCTTGGATCCCCGGGTCATACAAACATTCTCTGAGGACAGTTCGAGCCCACGGCAGCGTCCTCCTCTGGCTCTCTGGCTCTCTGGCTCCCTGGCTCATGCATGTGCAGACCAGGACTCCCTGTGCTAAGAGCTGGTAGGGCGGGGCTGTTCCTAGGGGCTCCTGCTGGGACACACCTACTCCTGACGCGCACTGGGTGGTCCACGCGAGATGAGCTCGGTGCTGGGGTACTGGCTGTCCCACCGTGGCCTCCTGAGCCCGAGCGGACACGCGTGGGCCCTCTCCGAGGGCTGGCAGGGCCGGAGTCTGGGCCCTCCTGCGTTCCTGGGCGCCTCCGAGGTTCCCCCCACCTCCCTTGGGCCGGGCCGGGACGAGGCGCAGCCCCAGGAACCCTGTGCCACCTGGCTGGCCCGTGGAGGCCCCGCCCACGGGCAGGGCAGCAAGCTCCAGAGCCCCACGGCCGATGCGCCCGACCCTGCAGCCTGCTGGCCGGCTGGAGCCACAGAGACGGCAGGTCTCCCCCGGCCAAGCCAAGAGTTGGCAGCGCGCTCCCCAAAAGCCTCCGCTGGCAGTTCCCGGGAGGATGCAACTGGCTGCCCCTGGCTGGCTCCCTCCCGCTGGTCGGGCAATGCAAAGCCAGACCCACTTCTGCCCCCTGGGGTCCTGGCCTCCAGGGCGCCCTTAGAAGCGGTGCGGGCGGGCCCCTTCGGCTCCCGTCTGCCCTTCGCCCGCCCGCCCGCCCGCCCGACCGCCCGCCCGCGGAGCCTGCTGCAGCCAGCCCTGGCTCTAGGAGGCTGGCCAGCCGGCACTGCCAACTGGCCCCAGGTGCTAGCTAGAGGCAGCGGCAGGCCTCGGCAGCACACCTGCGGGCGCCCCCAGGCCGCACAAGCATTCTCGGAGGGAAGAGGAGCCCCAGGCCTCATCTCCCTCTGGCTGGCGGGCTCGCCGGCTAACGCGTGCGCAGTCCAGGACTCCTCACAGGGAAGGCTTGTCTAGGGAGGGGCCGTTCCCGGGGTGGGGGGCGGCTGCTGCTGGGACACACCTACTCCTGACGCGCACTGGGTGGTCCACGCGAGATGAGCTCGGTGCTGGGGTACGGGCTGTCCCACCGTGGCCTCCTGAGCCCGAGCGGACACGCGTGGGCCCTCTCCGAGGGCCAGCAGGGCCGGAGTCTGGGCCCTCCTGCGTTCCTGGGCGCCTCCGAGGTTCCCCCCACCTCCCTTGGATCCCCGGGTCATACAAACATTCTCTGAGGACAGTTCGAGCCCAGGGCAGCGTCCTCCTCTGGCTCTCTGGCTCTCTGGCTCCCTGGCTCATGCATGTGCAGACCAGGACTCCCTGTGCTAAGAGCTGGTAGGGCGGGGCTGTTCCTAGGGGCTCCTGCTGGGACACACCTACTCCTGACGCGCACTGGGTGGTCCACGCGAGATGAGCTCGGTGCTGGGGTACTGGCTGTCCCACCGTGGCCTCCTGAGCCCGAGCGGACACGCGTGGGCCCTCTCCGAGGGCTGGCAGGGCCGGAGTCTGGGCCCTCCTGCGTTCCTGGGCGCCTCCGAGGTTCCCCCCACCTCCCTTGGGCCGGGCCGGGACGACGCGCAGCCCCAGGAACCCTGTGCCACCTGGCTGGCCCGTGGAGGCCCCGCCCACGGGCAGGGCAGCAAGCTCCAGAGCCCCACGGCCGATGCGCCCGACCCTGCAGCCTGCTGGCCGGCTGGAGCCACAGAGACGGCAGGTCTCCCCCGGCCAAGCCAAGAGTTGGCAGCGCGCTCCCCAAAAGCCTCCGCTGGCAGTTCCCGGGAGGATGCAACTGGCTGCCCCTGGCTGGCTCCCTCCCGCTGGTCGGGCAATGCAAAGCCAGACCCACTTCTGCCCCCTGGGGTCCTGGCCTCCAGGGCGCGCTTAGAGGCGGTGCGGGCGGGCCCCTTCGGCTCCCGTCTGCCCTTCGCCCTTCGCCCGCCCGCCCGGCCGCCCGACCGCCCGCCCGCGGAGCCTGCTGCAGCCAGCCCTGGCTCTAGGAGGCTGGCCAGCCGGCACTGCCAACTGGCCCCAGGTGCTAGCTAGAGGCAGCGGCAGGCCTCGGCAGCACACCTGCGGGCGCCCCCAGGCCGCACAAGCATTCTCGGAGGGAAGAGGAGCCCCAGGCCTCATCTCCCTCTGGCTGGCGGGCTCGCCGGCTCGCGCGTGCGCAGTCCAGGACTCCTCACAGGGAAGGCTTGTCTAGGGAGGGGCCGTTCCCGGGGTGGGGGGCGGCTGCTGCTGGGACACACCTACTCCTGACGCGCACTGGGTGGTCCACGCGAGATGAGCTCGGTGCTGGGGTACGGGCTGTCCCACCGTGGCCTCCTGAGCCCGAGCGGACACGCGTGGGCCCTCTCCGAGGGCCAGCAGGGCCGGAGTCTGGGCCCTCCTGCGTTCCTGGGCGCCTCCGAGGTCCCCCCCACCTCCCTTGGATCCCCGGGTCATACAAACATTCTCTGAGGACAGTTCGAGCCCAGGGCAGCGTCCTCCTCTGGCTCTCTGGCTCTCTGGCTCCCTGGCTCATGCATGTGCAGACCAGGACTCCCTGTGCTAAGAGCTGGTAGGGCGGGGCTGTTCCTAGGGGCTCCTGCTGGGACACACCTACTCCTGACGCGCACTGGGTGGTCCACGCGAGATGAGCTCGGTGCTGGGGTACGGGCTGTCCCACCGTGGCCTCCTGAGCCCGAGCGGACACGCGTGGGCCCTCTCCGAGGGCCAGCAGGGCCGGAGTCTGGGCCCTCCTGCGTTCCTGGGCGCCTCCGAGGTCCCCCCCACCTCCCTTGGATCCCCGGGTCATACAAACATTCTCTGAGGACAGTTCGAGCCCAGGGCAGCGTCCTCCTCTGGCTCTCTGGCTCTCTGGCTCCCTGGCTCATGCATGTGCAGACCAGGACTCCCTGTGCTAAGAGCTGGTAGGGCGGGGCTGTTCCTAGGGGCTCCTGCTGGGACACACCTACTCCTGACGCGCACTGGGTGGTCCACGCGAGATGAGCTCGGTGCTGGGGTACTGGCTGTCCCACCGTGGCCTCCTGAGCCCGAGCGGACACGCGTGGGCCCTCTCCGAGGGCTGGCAGGGCCGGAGTCTGGGCCCTCCTGCGTTCCTGGGCGCCTCCGAGGTTCCCCCCACCTCCCTTGGGCCGGGCCGGGACGAGGCGCAGCCCCAGGAACCCTGTGCCACCTGGCTGGCCCGTGGAGGCCCCGCCCACGGGCAGGGCAGCAAGCTCCAGAGCCCCACGGCCGATGCGCCCGACCCTGCAGCCTGCTGGCCGGCTGGAGCCACAGAGACGGCAGGTCTCCCCCGGCCAAGCCAAGAGTTGGCAGCGCGCTCCCCAAAAGCCTCCGCTGGCAGTTCCCGGGAGGATGCAACTGGCTGCCCCTGGCTGGCTCCCTCCCGCTGGTCGGGCAATGCAAAGCCAGACCCACTTCTGCCCCCTGGGGTCCTGGCCTCCAGGGCGCCCTTAGAAGTGGTGCGGGCGGGCCCCTTCGGCTCCCGTCTGCCCTTCGCCCGCCCGCCCGCCCGCCCGACCGCCCGCCCGCGGAGCCTGCTGCAGCCAGCCCTGGCTCTAGGAGGCTGGCCAGCCGGCACTGCCAACTGGCCCCAGGTGCTAGCTAGAGGCAGCGGCAGGCCTCGGCAGCACACCTGCGGGCGCCCCCAGGCCGCACAAGCATTCTCGGAGGGAAGAGGAGCCCCAGGCCTCATCTCCCTCTGGCTGGCGGGCTCGCCGGCTCGCGCGTGCGCAGTCCAGGACTCCTCACAGGGAAGGCTTGTCTAGGGAGGGGCCGTTCCCGGGGTGGGGGGCGGCTGCTGCTGGGACACACCTACTCCTGACGCGCACTGGGTGGTCCACGCGAGATGAGCTCGGTGCTGGGGTACGGGCTGTCCCACCGTGGCCTCCTGAGCCCGAGCGGACACGCGTGGGCCCTCTCCGAGGGCCAGCAGGGCCGGAGTCTGGGCCCTCCTGCGTTCCTGGGCGCCTCCGAGGTTCCCCCCACCTCCCTTGGATCCCCGGGTCATACAAACATTCTCTGAGGACAGTTCGAGCCCAGGGCAGCGTCCTCCTCTGGCTCTCTGGCTCTCTGGCTCCCTGGCTCATGCATGTGCAGACCAGGACTCCCTGTGCTAAGAGCTGGTAGGGCGGGGCTGTTCCTAGGGGCTCCTGCTGGGACACACCTACTCCTGACGCGCACTGGGTGGTCCACGCGAGATGAGCTCGGTGCTGGGGTACTGGCTGTCCCACCGTGGCCTCCTGAGCCCGAGCGGACACGCGTGGGCCCTCTCCGAGGGCTGGCAGGGCCGGAGTCTGGGCCCTCCTGCGTTCCTGGGTGCCTCCGAGGTTCCCCCCACCTCCCTTGGGCCGGGCCGGGACGAGGCGCAGCCCCAGGAACCCTGTGCCACCTGGCTGGCCCGTGGAGGCCCCGCCCACGGGCAGGGCAGCAAGCTCCAGAGCCCCACGGCCGATGCGCCCGACCCTGCAGCCTGCTGGCCGGCTGGAGCCACAGAGACGGCAGGTCTCCCCCGGCCAAGCCAAGAGTTGGCAGCGCGCTCCCCAAAAGCCTCCGCTGGCAGTTCCCGGGAGGATGCAACTGGCTGCCCCTGGCTGGCTCCCTCCCGCTGGTCGGGCAATGCAAAGCCAGACCCACTTCTGCCCCCTGGGGTCCTGGCCTCCAGGGCGCGCTTAGAAGCGGTGCGGGCGGGCCCCTTCGGCACCCGTCTGCCCTTCGCCCGCCCGCCCGCCCGACCGCCCGCCCGCGGAGCCTGCTGCAGCCAGCCCTGGCTCTAGGAGGCTGGCCAGCCGGCACTGCCAACTGGCCCCAGGTGCTAGCTAGAGGCAGCGGCAGGCCTCGGCAGCACACCTGCGGGCGCCCCCAGGCCGCACAAGCATTCTCGGAGGGAAGAGGAGCCCCAGGCCTCATCTCCCTCTGGCTGGCGGGCTCGCCGGCTCGCGCGTGCGCAGTCCAGGACTCCTCACAGGGAAGGCTTGTCTAGGGAGGGGCCGTTCCCGGGGTGGGGGGCGGCTGCTGCTGGGACACACCTACTCCTGACGCGCACTGGGTGGTCCACGCGAGATGAGCTCGGTGCTGGGGTACGGGCTGTCCCACCGTGGCCTCCTGAGCCCGAGCGGACACGCGTGGGCCCTCTCCGAGGGCCAGCAGGGCCGGAGTCTGGGCCCTCCTGCGTTCCTGGGCGCCTCCGAGGTTCCCCCCACCTCCCTTGGATCCCCGGGTCATACAAACATTCTCTGAGGACAGTTCGAGCCCAGGGCAGCGTCCTCCTCTGGCTCTCTGGCTCTCTGGCTCCCTGGCTCATGCATGTGCAGACCAGGACTCCCTGTGCTAAGAGCTGGTAGGGCGGGGCTGTTCCTAGGGGCTCCTGCTGGGACACACCTACTCCTGACGCGCACTGGGTGGTCCACGCGAGATGAGCTCGGTGCTGGGGTACTGGCTGTCCCACCGTGGCCTCCTGAGCCCGAGCGGACACGCGTGGGCCCTCTCCGAGGGCTGGCAGGGCCGGAGTCTGGGCCCTCCTGCGTTCCTGGGCGCCTCCGAGGTTCCCCCCACCTCCCTTGGGCCGGGCCGGGACGAGGCGCAGCCCCAGGAACCCTGTGCCACCTGGCTGGCCCGTGGAGGCCCCGCCCACGGGCAGGGCAGCAAGCTCCAGAGCCCCACGGCCGATGCGCCCGACCCTGCAGCCTGCTGGCCGGCTGGAGCCACAGAGACGGCAGGTCTCCCCCGGCCAAGCCAAGAGTTGGCAGCGCGCTCCCCAAAAGCCTCCGCTGGCAGTTCCCGGGAGGATGCAACTGGCTGCCCCTGGCTGGCTCCCTCCCGCTGGTCGGGCAATGCAAAGCCAGACCCACTTCTGCCCCCTGGGGTCCTGGCCTCCAGGGCGCGCTTAGAAGCGGTGCGGGCGGGCCCCTTCGGCACCCGTCTGCCCTTCGCCCGCCCGCCCGCCCGACCGCCCGCCCGCGGAGCCTGCTGCAGCCAGCCCTGGCTCTAGGAGGCTGGCCAGCCGGCACTGCCAACTGGCCCCAGGTGCTAGCTAGAGGCAGCGGCAGGCCTCGGCAGCACACCTGCGGGCGCCCCCAGGCCGCACAAGCATTCTCGGAGGGAAGAGGAGCCCCAGGCCTCATCTCCCTCTGGCTGGCGGGCTCGCCGGCTCGCGCGTGCGCAGTCCAGGACTCCTCACAGGGAAGGCTTGTCTAGGGAGGGGCCGTTCCCGGGGTGGGGGGCGGCTGCTGCTGGGACACACCTACTCCTGACGCGCACTGGGTGGTCCACGCGAGATGAGCTCGGTGCTGGGGTACGGGCTGTCCCACCGTGGCCTCCTGAGCCCGAGCGGACACGCGTGGGCCCTCTCCGAGGGCCAGCAGGGCCGGAGTCTGGGCCCTCCTGCGTTCCTGGGCGCCTCCGAGGTTCCCCCCACCTCCCTTGGATCCCCGGGTCATACAAACATTCTCTGAGGACAGTTCGAGCCCAGGGCAGCGTCCTCCTCTGGCTCTCTGGCTCTCTGGCTCCCTGGCTCATGCATGTGCAGACCAGGACTCCCTGTGCTAAGAGCTGGTAGGGCGGGGCTGTTCCTAGGGGCTCCTGCTGGGACACACCTACTCCTGACGCGCACTGGGTGGTCCACGCGAGATGAGCTCGGTGCTGGGGTACTGGCTGTCCCACCGTGGCCTCCTGAGCCCGAGCGGACACGCGTGGGCCCTCTCCGAGGGCTGGCAGGGCCGGAGTCTGGGCCCTCCTGCGTTCATGGGTGCCTCCGAGGTTCCCCCCACCTCCCTTGGGCCGGGCCGGGACGAGGCGCAGCCCCAGGAACCCTGTGCCACCTGGCTGGCCCGTGGAGGCCCCGCCCACGGGCAGGGCAGCAAGCTCCAGAGCCCCACGGCCGATGCGCCCGACCCTGCAGCCTGCTGGCCGGCTGGAGCCACAGAGACGGCAGGTCTCCCCCGGCCAAGCCAAGAGTTGGCAGCGCGCTCCCCAAAAGCCTCCGCTGGCAGTTCCCGGGAGGATGCAACTGGCTGCCCCTGGCTGGCTCCCTCCCGCTGGTCGGGCAATGCAAAGCCAGACCCACTTCTGCCCCCTGGGGTCCTGGCCTCCAGGGCGCGCTTAGAAGCGGTGCGGGCGGGCCCCTTCGGCACCCGTCTGCCCTTCGCCCGCCCGCCCGCCCGACCGCCCGCCCGCGGAGCCTGCTGCAGCCAGCCCTGGCTCTAGGAGGCTGGCCAGCCGGCACTGCCAACTGGCCCCAGGTGCTAGCTAGAGGCAGCGGCAGGCCTCGGCAGCACACCTGCGGGCGCCCCCAGGCCGCACAAGCATTCTCGGAGGGAAGAGGAGCCCCAGGCCTCATCTCCCTCTGGCTGGCGGGCTCGCCGGCTCGCGCGTGCGCAGTCCAGGACTCCTCACAGGGAAGGCTTGTCTAGGGAGGGGCCGTGCCCGGGGTGGGGGGCGGCTGCTGCTGGGACACACCTACTCCTGACGCGCACTGGGTGGTCCACGCGAGATGAGCTCGGTGCTGGGGTACGGGCTGTCCCACCGTGGCCTCCTGAGCCCGAGCGGACACGCGTGGGCCCTCTCCGAGGGCCAGCAGGGCCGGAGTCTGGGCCCTCCTGCGTTCCTGGGCGCCTCCGAGGTTCCCCCCACCTCCCTTGGATCCCCGGGTCATACAAACATTCTCTGAGGACAGTTCGAGCCCAGGGCAGCGTCCTCCTCTGGCTCTCTGGCTCTCTGGCTCCCTGGCTCATGCATGTGCAGACCAGGACTCCCTGTGCTAAGAGCTGGTAGGGCGGGGCTGTTCCTAGGGGCTCCTGCTGGGACACACCTACTCCTGACGCGCACTGGGTGGTCCACGCGAGATGAGCTCGGTGCTGGGGTACTGGCTGTCCCACCGTGGCCTCCTGAGCCCGAGCGGACACGCGTGGGCCCTCTCCGAGGGCTGGCAGGGCCGGAGTCTGGGCCCTCCTGCGTTCCTGGGGGCCTCCGAGGTTCCCCCCACCTCCCTTGGGCCGGGCCGGGACGAGGCGCAGCCCCAGGAACCCTGTGCCACCTGGCTGGCCCGTGGAGGCCCCGCCCACGGGCAGGGCAGCAAGCTCCAGAGCCCCACGGCCGATGCGCCCGACCCTGCAGCCTGCTGGCCGGCTGGAGCCACAGAGACGGCAGGTCTCCCCCGGCCAAGCCAAGAGTTGGCAGCGCGCTCCCCAAAAGCCTCCGCTGGCAGTTCCCGGGAGGATGCAACTGGCTGCCCCTGGCTGGCTCCCTCCCGCTGGTCGGGCAATGCAAAGCCAGACCCACTTCTGCCCCCTGGGGTCCTGGCCTCCAGGGCGCGCTTAGAAGCGGTGCGGGCGGGCCCCTTCGGCACCCGTCTGCCCTTCGCCCGCCCGCCCGCCCGACCGCCCGCCCGCGGAGCCTGCTGCAGCCAGCCCTGGCTCTAGGAGGCTGGCCAGCCGGCACTGCCAACTGGCCCCAGGTGCTAGCTAGAGGCAGCGGCAGGCCTCGGCAGCACACCTGCGGGCGCCCCCAGGCCGCACAAGCATTCTCGGAGGGAAGAGGAGCCCCAGGCCTCATCTCCCTCTGGCTGGCGGGCTCGCCGGCTCGCGCGTGCGCAGTCCAGGACTCCTCACAGGGAAGGCTTGTCTAGGGAGGGGCCGTGCCCGGGGTGGGGGGCGGCTGCTGCTGGGACACACCTACTCCTGACGCGCACTGGGTGGTCCACGCGAGATGAGCTCGGTGCTGGGGTACGGGCTGTCCCACCGTGGCCTCCTGAGCCCGAGCGGACACGCGTGGGCCCTCTCCGAGGGCCAGCAGGGCCGGAGTCTGGGCCCTCCTGCGTTCCTGGGCGCCTCCGAGGTTCCCCCCACCTCCCTTGGATCCCCGGGTCATACAAACATTCTCTGAGGACAGTTCGAGCCCAGGGCAGCGTCCTCCTCTGGCTCTCTGGCTCTCTGGCTCCCTGGCTCATGCATGTGCAGACCAGGACTCCCTGTGCTAAGAGCTGGTAGGGCGGGGCTGTTCCTAGGGGCTCCTGCTGGGACACACCTACTCCTGACGCGCACTGGGTGGTCCACGCGAGATGAGCTCGGTGCTGGGGTACTGGCTGTCCCACCGTGGCCTCCTGAGCCCGAGCGGACACGCGTGGGCCCTCTCCGAGGGCTGGCAGGGCCGGAGTCTGGGCCCTCCTGCGTTCCTGGGCGCCTCCGAGGTTCCCCCCACCTCCCTTGGGCCGGGCCGGGACGAGGCGCAGCCCCAGGAACCCTGTGCCACCTGGCTGGCCCGTGGAGGCCCCGCCCACGGGCAGGGCAGCAAGCTCCAGAGCCCCACGGCCGATGCGCCCGACCCTGCAGCCTGCTGGCCGGCTGGAGCCACAGAGACGGCAGGTCTCCCCCGGCCAAGCCAAGAGTTGGCAGCGCGCTCCCCAAAAGCCTCCGCTGGCAGTTCCCGGGAGGATGCAACTGGCTGCCCCTGGCTGGCTCCCTCCCGCTGGTCGGGCAATGCAAAGCCAGACCCACTTCTGCCCCCTGGGGTCCTGGCCTCCAGGGCGCGCTTAGAAGCGGTGCGGGCGGGCCCCTTCGGCACCCGTCTGCCCTTCGCCCGCCCGCCCGCCCGACCGCCCGCCCGCGGAGCCTGCTGCAGCCAGCCCTGGCTCTAGGAGGCTGGCCAGCCGGCACTGCCAACTGGCCCCAGGTGCTAGCTAGAGGCAGCGGCAGGCCTCGGCAGCACACCTGCGGGCGCCCCCAGGCCGCACAAGCATTCTCGGAGGGAAGAGGAGCCCCAGGCCTCATCTCCCTCTGGCTGGCGGGCTCGCCGGCTCGCGCGTGCGCAGTCCAGGACTCCTCACAGGGAAGGCTTGTCTAGGGAGGGGCCGTTCCCGGGGTGGGGGGCGGCTGCTGCTGGGACACACCTACTCCTGACGCGCACTGGGTGGTCCACGCGAGATGAGCTCGGTGCTGGGGTACGGGCTGTCCCACCGTGGCCTCCTGAGCCCGAGCGGACACGTGTGGGCCCTCTCCGAGGGCCAGCAGGGCCGGAGTCTGGGCCCTCCTGCGTTCCTGGGCGCCTCCGAGGTTCCCCCCACCTCCCTTGGATCCCCGGGTCATACAAACATTCTCTGAGGACAGTTCGAGCCCAGGGCAGCGTCCTCCTCTGGCTCTCTGGCTCTCTGGCTCCCTGGCTCATGCATGTGCAGACCAGGACTCCCTGTGCTAAGAGCTGGTAGGGCGGGGCTGTTCCTAGGGGCTCCTGCTGGGACACACCTACTCCTGACGCGCACTGGGTGGTCCACGCGAGATGAGCTCGGTGCTGGGGTACTGGCTGTCCCACCGTGGCCTCCTGAGCCCGAGCGGACACGCGTGGGCCCTCTCCGAGGGCTGGCAGGGCCGGAGTCTGGGCCCTCCTGCGTTCCTGGGTGCCTCCGAGGTTCCCCCCACCTCCCTTGGGCCGGGCCGGGACGAGGCGCAGCCCCAGGAACCCTGTGCCACCTGGCTGGCCCGTGGAGGCCCCGCCCACGGGCAGGGCAGCAAGCTCCAGAGCCCCACGGCCGATGCGCCCGACCCTGCAGCCTGCTGGCCGGCTGGAGCCACAGAGACGGCAGGTCTCCCCCGGCCAAGCCAAGAGTTGGCAGCGCGCTCCCCAAAAGCCTCCGCTGGCAGTTCCCGGGAGGATGCAACTGGCTGCCCCTGGCTGGCTCCCTCCCGCTGGTCGGGCAATGCAAAGCCAGACCCACTTCTGCCCCCTGGGGTCCTGGCCTCCAGGGCGCGCTTAGAAGCGGTGCGGGCGGGCCCCTTCGGCACCCGTCTGCCCTTCGCCCGCCCGCCCGCCCGACCGCCCGCCCGCGGAGCCTGCTGCAGCCAGCCCTGGCTCTAGGAGGCTGGCCAGCCGGCACTGCCAACTGGCCCCAGGTGCTAGCTAGAGGCAGCGGCAGGCCTCGGCAGCACACCTGCGGGCGCCCCCAGGCCGCACAAGCATTCTCGGAGGGAAGAGGAGCCCCAGGCCTCATCTCCCTCTGGCTGGCGGGCTCGCCGGCTCGCGCGTGCGCAGTCCAGGACTCCTCACAGGGAAGGCTTGTCTAGGGAGGGGCCGTGCCCGGGGTGGGGGGCGGCTGCTGCTGGGACACACCTACTCCTGACGCGCACTGGGTGGTCCACGCGAGATGAGCTCGGTGCTGGGGTACGGGCTGTCCCACCGTGGCCTCCTGAGCCCGAGCGGACACGCGTGGGCCCTCTCCGAGGGCCAGCAGGGCCGGAGTCTGGGCCCTCCTGCGTTCCTGGGCGCCTCCGAGGTTCCCCCCACCTCCCTTGGATCCCCGGGTCATACAAACATTCTCTGAGGACAGTTCGAGCCCAGGGCAGCGTCCTCCTCTGGCTCTCTGGCTCTCTGGCTCCCTGGCTCATGCATGTGCAGACCAGGACTCCCTGTGCTAAGAGCTGGTAGGGCGGGGCTGTTCCTAGGGGCTCCTGCTGGGACACACCTACTCCTGACGCGCACTGGGTGGTCCACGCGAGATGAGCTCGGTGCTGGGGTACTGGCTGTCCCACCGTGGCCTCCTGAGCCCGAGCGGACACGCGTGGGCCCTCTCCGAGGGCTGGCAGGGCCGGAGTCTGGGCCCTCCTGCGTTCCTGGGGGCCTCCGAGGTTCCCCCCACCTCCCTTGGGCCGGGCCGGGACGAGGCGCAGCCCCAGGAACCCTGTGCCACCTGGCTGGCCCGTGGAGGCCCCGCCCACGGGCAGGGCAGCAAGCTCCAGAGCCCCACGGCCGATGCGCCCGACCCTGCAGCCTGCTGGCCGGCTGGAGCCACAGAGACGGCAGGTCTCCCCCGGCCAAGCCAAGAGTTGGCAGCGCGCTCCCCAAAAGCCTCCGCTGGCAGTTCCCGGGAGGATGCAACTGGCTGCCCCTGGCTGGCTCCCTCCCGCTGGTCGGGCAATGCAAAGCCAGACCCACTTCTGCCCCCTGGGGTCCTGGCCTCCAGGGCGCGCTTAGAAGCGGTGCGGGCGGGCCCCTTCGGCACCCGTCTGCCCTTCGCCCGCCCGCCCGCCCGACCGCCCGCCCGCGGAGCCTGCTGCAGCCAGCCCTGGCTCTAGGAGGCTGGCCAGCTGGCACTGCCAACTGGCCCCAGGTGCTAGCTAGAGGCAGCGGCAGGCCTCGGCAGCACACCTGCGGGCGCCCCCAGGCCGCACAAGCATTCTCGGAGGGAAGAGGAGCCCCAGGCCTCATCTCCCTCTGGCTGGCGGGCTCGCCGGCTCGCGCGTGCGCAGTCCAGGACTCCTCACAGGGAAGGCTTGTCTAGGGAGGGGCCGTTCCCGGGGTGGGGGGCGGCTGCTGCTGGGACACACCTACTCCTGACGCGCACTGGGTGGTCCACGCGAGATGAGCTCGGTGCTGGGGTACGGGCTGTCCCACCGTGGCCTCCTGAGCCCGAGCGGACACGCGTGGGCCCTCTCCGAGGGCCAGCAGGGCCGGAGTCTGGGCCCTCCTGCGTTCCTGGGCGCCTCCGAGGTCCCCCCCACCTCCCTTGGATCCCCGGGTCATACAAACATTCTCTGAGGACAGTTCGAGCCCAGGGCAGCGTCCTCCTCTGGCTCTCTGGCTCTCTGGCTCCCTGGCTCATGCATGTGCAGACCAGGACTCCCTGTGCTAAGAGCTGGTAGGGCGGGGCTGTTCCTAGGGGCTCCTGCTGGGACACACCTACTCCTGACGCGCACTGGGTGGTCCACGCGAGATGAGCTCGGTGCTGGGGTACTGGCTGTCCCACCGTGGCCTCCTGAGCCCGAGCGGACACGCGTGGGCCCTCTCCGAGGGCTGGCAGGGCCGGAGTCTGGGCCCTCCTGCGTTCCTGGGCGCCTCCGAGGTTCCCCCCACCTCCCTTGGGCCGGGCCGGGACGAGGCGCAGCCCCAGGAACCCTGTGCCACCTGGCTGGCCCGTGGAGGCCCCGCCCACGGGCAGGGCAGCAAGCTCCAGAGCCCCACGGCCGATGCGCCCGACCCTGCAGCCTGCTGGCCGGCTGGAGCCACAGAGACGGCAGGTCTCCCCCGGCCAAGCCAAGAGTTGGCAGCGCGCTCCCCAAAAGCCTCCGCTGGCAGTTCCCGGGAGGATGCAACTGGCTGCCCCTGGCTGGCTCCCTCCCGCTGGTCGGGCAATGCAAAGCCAGACCCACTTCTGCCCCCTGGGGTCCTGGCCTCCAGGGCGCGCTTAGAAGCGGTGCGGGCGGGCCCCTTCGGCTCCCGTCTGCCCTTCGCCCTTCGCCCGCCCGCCCGCCCGCCCGACCGCCCGCCCGCGGAGCCTGCTGCAGCCAGCCCTGGCTCTAGGAGGCTGGCCAGCCGGCACTGCCAACTGGCCCCAGGTGCTAGCTAGAGGCAGCGGCAGGCCTCGGCAGCACACCTGCGGGCGCCCCCAGGCCGCACAAGCATTCTCGGAGGGAAGAGGAGCCCCAGGCCTCATCTCCCTCTGGCTGGCGGGCTCGCCGGCTCGCGCGTGCGCAGTCCAGGACTCCTCACAGGGAAGGCTTGTCTAGGGAGGGGCCGTGCCCGGGGTGGGGGGCGGCTGCTGCTGGGACACACCTACTCCTGACGCGCACTGGGTGGTCCACGCGAGATGAGCTCGGTGCTGGGGTACGGGCTGTCCCACCGTGGCCTCCTGAGCCCGAGCGGACACGCGTGGGCCCTCTCCGAGGGCCAGCAGGGCCGGAGTCTGGGCCCTCCTGCGTTCCTGGGCGCCTCCGAGGTTCCCCCCACCTCCCTTGGATCCCCGGGTCATACAAACATTCTCTGAGGACAGTTCGAGCCCAGGGCAGCGTCCTCCTCTGGCTCTCTGGCTCTCTGGCTCCCTGGCTCATGCATGTGCAGACCAGGACTCCCTGTGCTAAGAGCTGGTAGGGCGGGGCTGTTCCTAGGGGCTCCTGCTGGGACACACCTACTCCTGACGCGCACTGGGTGGTCCACGCGAGATGAGCTCGGTGCTGGGGTACTGGCTGTCCCACCGTGGCCTCCTGAGCCCGAGCGGACACGCGTGGGCCCTCTCCGAGGGCTGGCAGGGCCGGAGTCTGGGCCCTCCTGCGTTCCTGGGCGCCTCCGAGGTTCCCCCCACCTCCCTTGGGCCGGGCCGGGACGAGGCGCAGCCCCAGGAACCCTGTGCCACCTGGCTGGCCCGTGGAGGCCCCGCCCACGGGCAGGGCAGCAAGCTCCAGAGCCCCACGGCCGATGCGCCCGACCCTGCAGCCTGCTGGCCGGCTGGAGCCACAGAGACGGCAGGTCTCCCCCGGCCAAGCCAAGAGTTGGCAGCGCGCTCCCCAAAAGCCTCCGCTGGCAGTTCCCGGGAGGATGCAACTGGCTGCCCCTGGCTGGCTCCCTCCCGCTGGTCGGGCAATGCAAAGCCAGACCCACTTCTGCCCCCTGGGGTCCTGGCCTCCAGGGCGCGCTTAGAAGCGGTGCGGGCGGGCCCCTTCGGCACCCGTCTGCCCTTCGCCCGCCCGCCCGCCCGACCGCCCGCCCGCGGAGCCTGCTGCAGCCAGCCCTGGCTCTAGGAGGCTGGCCAGCCGGCACTGCCAACTGGCCCCAGGTGCTAGCTAGAGGCAGCGGCAGGCCTCGGCAGCACACCTGCGGGCGCCCCCAGGCCGCACAAGCATTCTCGGAGGGAAGAGGAGCCCCAGGCCTCATCTCCCTCTGGCTGGCGGGCTCGCCGGCTCGCGCGTGCGCAGTCCAGGACTCCTCACAGGGAAGGCTTGTCTAGGGAGGGGCCGTTCCCGGGGTGGGGGGCGGCTGCTGCTGGGACACACCTACTCCTGACGCGCACTGGGTGGTCCACGCGAGATGAGCTCGGTGCTGGGGTACGGGCTGTCCCACCGTGGCCTCCTGAGCCCGAGCGGACACGTGTGGGCCCTCTCCGAGGGCCAGCAGGGCCGGAGTCTGGGCCCTCCTGCGTTCCTGGGCGCCTCCGAGGTTCCCCCCACCTCCCTTGGATCCCCGGGTCATACAAACATTCTCTGAGGACAGTTCGAGCCCAGGGCAGCGTCCTCCTCTGGCTCTCTGGCTCTCTGGCTCCCTGGCTCATGCATGTGCAGACCAGGACTCCCTGTGCTAAGAGCTGGTAGGGCGGGGCTGTTCCTAGGGGCTCCTGCTGGGACACACCTACTCCTGACGCGCACTGGGTGGTCCACGCGAGATGAGCTCGGTGCTGGGGTACTGGCTGTCCCACCGTGGCCTCCTGAGCCCGAGCGGACACGCGTGGGCCCTCTCCGAGGGCTGGCAGGGCCGGAGTCTGGGCCCTCCTGCGTTCCTGGGTGCCTCCGAGGTTCCCCCCACCTCCCTTGGGCCGGGCCGGGACGAGGCGCAGCCCCAGGAACCCTGTGCCACCTGGCTGGCCCGTGGAGGCCCCGCCCACGGGCAGGGCAGCAAGCTCCAGAGCCCCACGGCCGATGCGCCCGACCCTGCAGCCTGCTGGCCGGCTGGAGCCACAGAGACGGCAGGTCTCCCCCGGCCAAGCCAAGAGTTGGCAGCGCGCTCCCCAAAAGCCTCCGCTGGCAGTTCCCGGGAGGATGCAACTGGCTGCCCCTGGCTGGCTCCCTCCCGCTGGTCGGGCAATGCAAAGCCAGACCCACTTCTGCCCCCTGGGGTCCTGGCCTCCAGGGCGCGCTTAGAAGCGGTGCGGGCGGGCCCCTTCGGCACCCGTCTGCCCTTCGCCCGCCCGCCCGCCCGACCGCCCGCCCGCGGAGCCTGCTGCAGCCAGCCCTGGCTCTAGGAGGCTGGCCAGCCGGCACTGCCAACTGGCCCCAGGTGCTAGCTAGAGGCAGCGGCAGGCCTCGGCAGCACACCTGCGGGCGCCCCCAGGCCGCACAAGCATTCTCGGAGGGAAGAGGAGCCCCAGGCCTCATCTCCCTCTGGCTGGCGGGCTCGCTGGCTCGCGCGTGCGCAGTCCAGGACTCCTCACAGGGAAGGCTTGTCTAGGGAGGGGCCGTGCCCGGGGTGGGGGGCGGCTGCTGCTGGGACACACCTACTCCTGACGCGCACTGGGTGGTCCACGCGAGATGAGCTCGGTGCTGGGGTACGGGCTGTCCCACCGTGGCCTCCTGAGCCCGAGCGGACACGCGTGGGCCCTCTCCGAGGGCCAGCAGGGCCGGAGTCTGGGCCCTCCTGCGTTCCTGGGCGCCTCCGAGGTTCCCCCCACCTCCCTTGGATCCCCGGGTCATACAAACATTCTCTGAGGACAGTTCGAGCCCAGGGCAGCGTCCTCCTCTGGCTCTCTGGCTCTCTGGCTCCCTGGCTCATGCATGTGCAGACCAGGACTCCCTGTGCTAAGAGCTGGTAGGGCGGGGCTGTTCCTAGGGGCTCCTGCTGGGACACACCTACTCCTGACGCGCACTGGGTGGTCCACGCGAGATGAGCTCGGTGCTGGGGTACTGGCTGTCCCACCGTGGCCTCCTGAGCCCGAGCGGACACGCGTGGGCCCTCTCCGAGGGCTGGCAGGGCCGGAGTCTGGGCCCTCCTGCGTTCCTGGGGGCCTCCGAGGTTCCCCCCACCTCCCTTGGGCCGGGCCGGGACGAGGCGCAGCCCCAGGAACCCTGTGCCACCTGGCTGGCCCGTGGAGGCCCCGCCCACGGGCAGGGCAGCAAGCTCCAGAGCCCCACGGCCGATGCGCCCGACCCTGCAGCCTGCTGGCCGGCTGGAGCCACAGAGACGGCAGGTCTCCCCCGGCCAAGCCAAGAGTTGGCAGCGCGCTCCCCAAAAGCCTCCGCTGGCAGTTCCCGGGAGGATGCAACTGGCTGCCCCTGGCTGGCTCCCTCCCGCTGGTCGGGCAATGCAAAGCCAGACCCACTTCTGCCCCCTGGGGTCCTGGCCTCCAGGGCGCGCTTAGAAGCGGTGCGGGCGGGCCCCTTCGGCACCCGTCTGCCCTTCGCCCGCCCGCCCGCCCGACCGCCCGCCCGCGGAGCCTGCTGCAGCCAGCCCTGGCTCTAGGAGGCTGGCCAGCTGGCACTGCCAACTGGCCCCAGGTGCTAGCTAGAGGCAGCGGCAGGCCTCGGCAGCACACCTGCGGGCGCCCCCAGGCCGCACAAGCATTCTCGGAGGGAAGAGGAGCCCCAGGCCTCATCTCCCTCTGGCTGGCGGGCTCGCCGGCTCGCGCGTGCGCAGTCCAGGACTCCTCACAGGGAAGGCTTGTCTAGGGAGGGGCCGTTCCCGGGGTGGGGGGCGGCTGCTGCTGGGACACACCTACTCCTGACGCGCACTGGGTGGTCCACGCGAGATGAGCTCGGTGCTGGGGTACGGGCTGTCCCACCGTGGCCTCCTGAGCCCGAGCGGACACGCGTGGGCCCTCTCCGAGGGCCAGCAGGGCCGGAGTCTGGGCCCTCCTGCGTTCCTGGGCGCCTCCGAGGTCCCCCCCACCTCCCTTGGATCCCCGGGTCATACAAACATTCTCTGAGGACAGTTCGAGCCCAGGGCAGCGTCCTCCTCTGGCTCTCTGGCTCTCTGGCTCCCTGGCTCATGCATGTGCAGACCAGGACTCCCTGTGCTAAGAGCTGGTAGGGCGGGGCTGTTCCTAGGGGCTCCTGCTGGGACACACCTACTCCTGACGCGCACTGGGTGGTCCACGCGAGATGAGCTCGGTGCTGGGGTACTGGCTGTCCCACCGTGGCCTCCTGAGCCCGAGCGGACACGCGTGGGCCCTCTCCGAGGGCTGGCAGGGCCGGAGTCTGGGCCCTCCTGCGTTCCTGGGCGCCTCCGAGGTTCCCCCCACCTCCCTTGGGCCGGGCCGGGACGAGGCGCAGCCCCAGGAACCCTGTGCCACCTGGCTGGCCCGTGGAGGCCCCGCCCACGGGCAGGGCAGCAAGCTCCAGAGCCCCACGGCCGATGCGCCCGACCCTGCAGCCTGCTGGCCGGCTGGAGCCACAGAGACGGCAGGTCTCCCCCGGCCAAGCCAAGAGTTGGCAGCGCGCTCCCCAAAAGCCTCCGCTGGCAGTTCCCGGGAGGATGCAACTGGCTGCCCCTGGCTGGCTCCCTCCTGCTGGTCGGGCAATGCAAAGCCAGACCCACTTCTGCCCCCTGGGGTCCTGGCCTCCAGGGCGCGCTTAGAAGCGGTGCGGGCGGGCCCCTTCGGCTCCCGTCTGCCCTTCGCCCTTCGCCCGCCCGCCCGCCCGCCCGACCGCCCGCCCGCGGAGCCTGCTGCAGCCAGCCCTGGCTCTAGGAGGCTGGCCAGCCGGCACTGCCAACTGGCCCCAGGTGCTAGCTAGAGGCAGCGGCAGGCCTCGGCAGCACACCTGCGGGCGCCCCCAGGCCGCACAAGCATTCTCGGAGGGAAGAGGAGCCCCAGGCCTCATCTCCCTCTGGCTGGCGGGCTCGCCGGCTCGCGCGTGCGCAGTCCAGGACTCCTCACAGGGAAGGCTTGTCTAGGGAGGGGCCGTTCCCGGGGTGGGGGGCGGCTGCTGCTGGGACACACCTACTCCTGACGCGCACTGGGTGGTCCACGCGAGATGAGCTCGGTGCTGGGGTACGGGCTGTCCCACCGTGGCCTCCTGAGCCCGAGCGGACACGCGTGGGCCCTCTCCGAGGGCCAGCAGGGCCGGAGTCTGGGCCCTCCTGCGTTCCTGGGCGCCTCCGAGGTCCCCCCCACCTCCCTTGGATCCCCGGGTCATACAAACATTCTCTGAGGACAGTTCGAGCCCAGGGCAGCGTCCTCCTCTGGCTCTCTGGCTCTCTGGCTCCCTGGCTCATGCATGTGCAGACCAGGACTCCCTGTGCTAAGAGCTGGTAGGGCGGGGCTGTTCCTAGGGGCTCCTGCTGGGACACACCTACTCCTGACGCGCACTGGGTGGTCCACGCGAGATGAGCTCGGTGCTGGGGTACTGGCTGTCCCACCGTGGCCTCCTGAGCCCGAGCGGACACGCGTGGGCCCTCTCCGAGGGCTGGCATGGCCGGAGTCTGGGCCCTCCTGCGTTCCTGGGTGCCTCCGAGGTTCCCCCCACCTCCCTTGGGCCGGGCCGGGACGAGGCGCAGCCCCAGGAACCCTGTGCCACCTGGCTGGCCCGTGGAGGCCCCGCCCACGGGCAGGGCAGCAAGCTCCAGAGCCCCACGGCCGATGCGCCCGACCCTGCAGCCTGCTGGCCGGCTGGAGCCACAGAGACGGCAGGTCTCCCCCGGCCAAGCCAAGAGTTGGCAGCGCGCTCCCCAAAAGCCTCCGCTGGCAGTTCCCGGGAGGATGCAACTGGCTGCCCCTGGCTGGCTCCCTCCCGCTGGTCGGGCAATGCAAAGCCAGACCCACTTCTGCCCCCTGGGGTCCTGGCCTCCAGGGCGCGCTTAGAGGCGGTGCGGGCGGGCCCCTTCGGCTCCTGTCTGCCCTTCGCCCGCCCGCGGAGCCTGCTGCAGCCAGCCCTGGCTCTAGGAGGCTGGCCAGCCGGCACTGCCAACTGGCCCCAGGTGCTAGCTAGAGGCAGCGGCAGGCCTCGGCAGCACACCTGCGGGCGCCCCCAGGCCGCACAAGCATTCTCGGAGGGAAGAGGAGCCCCAGGCCTCATCTCCCTCTGGCTGGCGGGCTCGCCGGCTCGCGCGTGCGCAGTCCAGGACTCCTCACAGGGAAGGCTTGTCTAGGGAGGGGCCGTGCCCGGGGTGGGGGGCGGCTGCTGCTGGGACACACCTACTCCTGACGCGCACTGGGTGGTCCACGCGAGATGAGCTCGGTGCTGGGGTACGGGCTGTCCCACCGTGGCCTCCTGAGCCCGAGCGGACACGCGTGGGCCCTCTCCGAGGGCCAGCAGGGCCGGAGTCTGGGCCCTCCTGCGTTCCTGGGCGCCTCCGAGGTTCCCCCCACCTCCCTTGGATCCCCGGGTCATACAAACATTCTCTGAGGACAGTTCGAGCCCAGGGCAGCGTCCTCCTCTGGCTCTCTGGCTCTCTGGCTCCCTGGCTCATGCATGTGCAGACCAGGACTCCCTGTGCTAAGAGCTGGTAGGGCGGGGCTGTTCCTAGGGGCTCCTGCTGGGACACACCTACTCCTGACGCGCACTGGGTGGTCCACGCGAGATGAGCTCGGTGCTGGGGTACTGGCTGTCCCACCGTGGCCTCCTGAGCCCGAGCGGACACGCGTGGGCCCTCTCCGAGGGCTGGCAGGGCCGGAGTCTGGGCCCTCCTGCGTTCCTGGGCGCCTCCGAGGTTCCCCCCACCTCCCTTGGGCCGGGCCGGGACGAGGCGCAGCCCCAGGAACCCTGTGCCACCTGGCTGGCCCGTGGAGGCCCCGCCCACGGGCAGGGCAGCAAGCTCCAGAGCCCCACGGCCGATGCGCCCGACCCTGCAGCCTGCTGGCCGGCTGGAGCCACAGAGACGGCAGGTCTCCCCCGGCCAAGCCAAGAGTTGGCAGCGCGCTCCCCAAAAGCCTCCGCTGGCAGTTCCCGGGAGGATGCAACTGGCTGCCCCTGGCTGGCTCCCTCCCGCTGGTCGGGCAATGCAAAGCCAGACCCACTTCTGCCCCCTGGGGTCCTGGCCTCCAGGGCGCGCTTAGAAGCGGTGCGGGCGGGCCCCTTCGGCACCCGTCTGCCCTTCGCCCGCCCGCCCGCCCGACCGCCCGCCCGCGGAGCCTGCTGCAGCCAGCCCTGGCTCTAGGAGGCTGGCCAGCCGGCACTGCCAACTGGCCCCAGGTGCTAGCTAGAGGCAGCGGCAGGCCTCGGCAGCACACCTGCGGGCGCCCCCAGGCCGCACAAGCATTCTCGGAGGGAAGAGGAGCCCCAGGCCTCATCTCCCTCTGGCTGGCGGGCTCGCCGGCTCGCGCGTGCGCAGTCCAGGACTCCTCACAGGGAAGGCTTGTCTAGGGAGGGGCCGTGCCCGGGGTGGGGGGCGGCTGCTGCTGGGACACACCTACTCCTGACGCGCACTGGGTGGTCCACGCGAGATGAGCTCGGTGCTGGGGTACGGGCTGTCCCACCGTGGCCTCCTGAGCCCGAGCGGACACGCGTGGGCCCTCTCCGAGGGCCAGCAGGGCCGGAGTCTGGGCCCTCCTGCGTTCCTGGGCGCCTCCGAGGTCCCCCCCACCTCCCTTGGATCCCCGGGTCATACAAACATTCTCTGAGGACAGTTCGAGCCCACGGCAGCGTCCTCCTCTGGCTCTCTGGCTCTCTGGCTCCCTGGCTCATGCATGTGCAGACCAGGACTCCCTGTGCTAAGAGCTGGTAGGGCGGGGCTGTTCCTAGGGGCTCCTGCTGGGACACACCTACTCCTGACGCGCACTGGGTGGTCCACGCGAGATGAGCTCGGTGCTGGGGTACTGGCTGTCCCACCGTGGCCTCCTGAGCCCGAGCGGACACGCGTGGGCCCTCTAGGAGGGCTGGCAGGGCCGGAGTCTGGGCCCTCCTGCGTTCCTGGGCGCCTCCGAGGTTCCCCCCACCTCCCTTGGATCCCCGGGTCATACAAACATTCTCTGAGGACAGTTCGAGCCCACGGCAGCGTCCTCCTCTGGCTCTCTGGCTCTCTGGCTCCCTGGCTCATGCATGTGCAGACCAGGACTCCCTGTGCTAAGAGCTGGTAGGGCGGGGCTGTTCCTAGGGGCTCCTGCTGGGACACACCTACTCCTGACGCGCACTGGGTGGTCCACGCGAGATGAGCTCGGTGCTGGGGTACTGGCTGTCCCACCGTGGCCTCCTGAGCCTGAGCGGACACGCGTGGGCCCTCTCCAAGGGCTGGCAGGGCCGGAGTCTGGGCCCTCCTGCGTTCCTGGGCGCCTCCGAGGTTCCCCCCACCTCCCTTGGGCCGGGCCGGGACGAGGCGCAGCCCCAGGAACCCTGTGCCACCTGGCTGGCCCGTGGAGGCCCCGCCCACGGGCAGGGCAGCAAGCTCCAGAGCCCCACGGCCGATGCGCCCGACCCTGCAGCCTGCTGGCCGGCTGGAGCCACAGAGACGGCAGGTCTCCCCCGGCCAAGCCAAGAGTTGGCAGCGCGCTCCCCAAAAGCCTCCGCTGGCAGTTCCCGGGAGGATGCAACTGGCTGCCCCTGGCTGGCTCCCTCCCGCTGGTCGGGCAATGCAAAGCCAGACCCACTTCTGCCCCCTGGGGTCCTGGCCTCCAGGGCGCGCTTAGAAGCGGTGCGGGCGGGCCCCTTCGGCTCCTGTCTGCCCTTCGCCCGCCCGCCCGCCCGCCCGCCCGACCGCCCGCCCGCGGAGCCTGCTGCAGCCAGCCCTGGCTCTAGGAGGCTGGCCAGCCGGCACTGCCAACTGGCCCCAGGTGCTAGCTAGAGGCAGCGGCAGGCCTCGGCAGCACACCTGCGGGCGCCCCCAGGCCGCACAAGCATTCTCGGAGGGAAGAGGAGCCCCAGGCCTCATCTCCCTCTGGCTGGCGGGCTCGCCGGCTCGCGCGTGCGCAGTCCAGGACTCCTCACAGGGAAGGCTTGTCTAGGGAGGGGCCGTTCCCGGGGTGGGGGGCGGCTGCTGCTGGGACACACCTACTCCTGACGCGCACTGGGTGGTCCACGCGAGATGAGCTCGGTGCTGGGGTACGGGCTGTCCCACCGTGGCCTCCTGAGCCCGAGCGGACACGCGTGGGCCCTCTCCGAGGGCCAGCAGGGCCGGAGTCTGGGCCCTCCTGCGTTCCTGGGCGCCTCCGAGGTCCCCCCCACCTCCCTTGGATCCCCGGGTCATACAAACATTCTCTGAGGACAGTTCGAGCCCACGGCAGCGTCCTCCTCTGGCTCTCTGGCTCTCTGGCTCCCTGGCTCATGCATGTGCAGACCAGGACTCCCTGTGCTAAGAGCTGGTAGGGCGGGGCTGTTCCTAGGGGCTCCTGCTGGGACACACCTACTCCTGACGCGCACTGGGTGGTCCACGCGAGATGAGCTCGGTGCTGGGGTACTGGCTGTCCCACCGTGGCCTCCTGAGCCCGAGCGGACACGCGTGGGCCCTCTCCGAGGGCTGGCAGGGCCGGAGTCTGGGCCCTCCTGCGTTCCTGGGCGCCTCCGAGGTTCCCCCCACCTCCCTTGGGCCGGGCCGGGACGAGGCGCAGCCCCAGGAACCCTGTGCCACCTGGCTGGCCCGTGGAGGCCCCGCCCACGGGCAGGGCAGCAAGCTCCAGAGCCCCACGGCCGATGCGCCCGACCCTGCAGCCTGCTGGCCGGCTGGAGCCACAGAGACGGCAGGTCTCCCCCGGCCAAGCCAAGAGTTGGCAGCGCGCTCCCCAAAAGCCTCCGCTGGCAGTTCCCGGGAGGATGCAACTGGCTGCCCCTGGCTGGCTCCCTCCCGCTGGTCGGGCAATGCAAAGCCAGACCCACTTCTGCCCCCTGGGGTCCTGGCCTCCAGGGCGCGCTTAGTAGCGGTGCGGGCGGGCCCCTTCGGCTCCCGTCTGCCCTTCGCCCGCCCGCCCGCCCGACCGCCCGCCCGCGGAGCCTGCTGCAGCCAGCCCTGGCTCTAGGAGGCTGGCCAGCCGGCACTGCCAACTGGCCCCAGGTGCTAGCTAGAGGCAGCGGCAGGCCTCGGCAGCACACCTGCGGGCGCCCCCAGGCCGCACAAGCATTCTCGGAGGGAAGAGGAGCCCCAGGCCTCATCTCCCTCTGGCTGGCGGGCTCGCCGGCTCGCGCGTGCGCAGTCCAGGACTCCTCACAGGGAAGGCTTGTCTAGGGAGGGGCCGTGCCCGGGGTGGGGGGCGGCTGCTGCTGGGACACACCTACTCCTGACGCGCACTGGGTGGTCCACGCGAGATGAGCTCGGTGCTGGGGTACGGGCTGTCCCACCGTGGCCTCCTGAGCCCGAGCGGACACGCGTGGGCCCTCTCCGAGGGCCAGCAGGGCCGGAGTCTGGGCCCTCCTGCGTTCCTGGGCGCCTCCGAGGTTCCCCCCACCTCCCTTGGGCCGGGCCGGGACGAGGCGCAGCCCCAGGAACCCTTTGCCACCTGGCTGGCCCGTGGAGGCCCCGCCCACGGGCAGGGCAGCAAGCTCCAGAGCCCCACGGCCGATGCGCCCGACCCTGCAGCCTGCTGGCCGGCTGGAGCCACAGAGACGGCAGGTCTCCCCCGGCCAAGCCAAGAGTTGGCAGCGCGCTCCCCAAAAGCCTCCGCTGGCAGTTCCCGGGAGGATGCAACTGGCTGCCCCTGGCTGGCTCCCTCCCGCTGGTCGGGCAATGCAAAGCCAGACCCACTTCTGCCCCCTGGGGTCCTGGCCTCCAGGGCGCGCTTAGAAGCGGTGCGGGCGGGCCCCTTCGGCACCCGTCTGCCCTTCGCCCGCCCGCCCGCCCGACCGCCCGCCCGCGGAGCCTGCTGCAGCCAGCCCTGGCTCTAGGAGGCTGGCCAGCCGGCACTGCCAACTGGCCCCAGGTGCTAGCTAGAGGCAGCGGCAGGCCTCGGCAGCACACCTGCGGGCGCCCCCAGGCCGCACAAGCATTCTCGGAGGGAAGAGGAGCCCCAGGCCTCATCTCCCTCTGGCTGGCGGGCTCGCCGGCTCGCGCGTGCGCAGTCCAGGACTCCTCACAGGGAAGGCTTGTCTAGGGAGGGGCCGTTCCCGGGGTGGGGGGCGGCTGCTGCTGGGACACACCTACTCCTGACGCGCACTGGGTGGTCCACGCGAGATGAGCTCGGTGCTGGGGTACGGGCTGTCCCACCGTGGCCTCCTGAGCCCGAGCGGACACGCGTGGGCCCTCTCCGAGGGCCAGCAGGGCCGGAGTCTGGGCCCTCCTGCGTTCCTGGGCGCCTCCGAGGTCCCCCCCACCTCCCTTGGATCCCCGGGTCATACAAACATTCTCTGAGGACAGTTCGAGCCCACGGCAGCGTCCTCCTCTGGCTCTCTGGCTCTCTGGCTCCCTGGCTCATGCATGTGCAGACCAGGACTCCCTGTGCTAAGAGCTGGTAGGGCGGGGCTGTTCCTAGGGGCTCCTGCTGGGACACACCTACTCCTGACGCGCACTGGGTGGTCCACGCGAGATGAGCTCGGTGCTGGGGTACTGGCTGTCCCACCGTGGCCTCCTGAGCCCGAGCGGACACGCGTGGGCCCTCTCCGAGGGCTGGCAGGGCCGGAGTCTGGGCCCTCCTGCGTTCCTGGGCGCCTCCGAGGTTCCCCCCACCTCCCTTGGGCCGGGCCGGGACGAGGCGCAGCCCCAGGAACCCTGTGCCACCTGGCTGGCCCGTGGAGGCCCCGCCCACGGGCAGGGCAGCAAGCTCCAGAGCCCCACGGCCGATGCGCCCGACCCTGCAGCCTGCTGGCCGGCTGGAGCCACAGAGACGGCAGGTCTCCCCCGGCCAAGCCAAGAGTTGGCAGCGCGCTCCCCAAAAGCCTCCGCTGGCAGTTCCCGGGAGGATGCAACTGGCTGCCCCTGGCTGGCTCCCTCCCGCTGGTCGGGCAATGCAAAGCCAGACCCACTTCTGCCCCCTGGGGTCCTGGCCTCCAGGGCGCGCTTAGTAGCGGTGCGGGCGGGCCCCTTCGGCTCCCGTCTGCCCTTCGCCCGCCCGCCCGCCCGACCGCCCGCCCGCGGAGCCTGCTGCAGCCAGCCCTGGCTCTAGGAGGCTGGCCAGCCGGCACTGCCAACTGGCCCCAGGTGCTAGCTAGAGGCAGCGGCAGGCCTCGGCAGCACACCTGCGGGCGCCCCCAGGCCGCACAAGCATTCTCGGAGGGAAGAGGAGCCCCAGGCCTCATCTCCCTCTGGCTGGCGGGCTCGCCGGCTCGCGCGTGCGCAGTCCAGGACTCCTCACAGGGAAGGCTTGTCTAGGGAGGGGCCGTGCCCGGGGTGGGGGGCGGCTGCTGCTGGGACACACCTACTCCTGACGCGCACTGGGTGGTCCACGCGAGATGAGCTCGGTGCTGGGGTACGGGCTGTCCCACCGTGGCCTCCTGAGCCCGAGCGGACACGCGTGGGCCCTCTCCGAGGGCCAGCAGGGCCGGAGTCTGGGCCCTCCTGCGTTCCTGGGCGCCTCCGAGGTTCCCCCCACCTCCCTTGGGCCGGGCCGGGACGAGGCGCAGCCCCAGGAACCCTGTGCCACCTGGCTGGCCCGTGGAGGCCCCGCCCACGGGCAGGGCAGCAAGCTCCAGAGCCCCACGGCCGATGCGCCCGACCCTGCAGCCTGCTGGCCGGCTGGAGCCACAGAGACGGCAGGTCTCCCCCGGCCAAGCCAAGAGTTGGCAGCGCGCTCCCCAAAAGCCTCCGCTGGCAGTTCCCGGGAGGATGCAACTGGCTGCCCCTGGCTGGCTCCCTCCCGCTGGTCGGGCAATGCAAAGCCAGACCCACTTCTGCCCCCTGGGGTCCTGGCCTCCAGGGCGCGCTTAGAAGCGGTGCGGGCGGGCCCCTTCGGCACCCGTCTGCCCTTCGCCCGCCCGCCCGCCCGACCGCCCGCCCGCGGAGCCTGCTGCAGCCAGCCCTGGCTCTAGGAGGCTGGCCAGCCGGCACTGCCAACTGGCCCCAGGTGCTAGCTAGAGGCAGCGGCAGGCCTCGGCAGCACACCTGCGGGCGCCCCCAGGCCGCACAAGCATTCTCGGAGGGAAGAGGAGCCCCAGGCCTCATCTCCCTCTGGCTGGCGGGCTCGCCGGCTCGCGCGTGCGCAGTCCAGGACTCCTCACAGGGAAGGCTTGTCTAGGGAGGGGCCGTTCCCGGGGTGGGGGGCGGCTGCTGCTGGGACACACCTACTCCTGACGCGCACTGGGTGGTCCACGCGAGATGAGCTCGGTGCTGGGGTACGGGCTGTCCCACCGTGGCCTCCTGAGCCCGAGCGGACACGCGTGGGCCCTCTCCGAGGGCCAGCAGGGCCGGAGTCTGGGCCCTCCTGCGTTCCTGGGCGCCTCCGAGGTCCCCCCCACCTCCCTTGGATCCCCGGGTCATACAAACATTCTCTGAGGACAGTTCGAGCCCACGGCAGCGTCCTCCTCTGGCTCTCTGGCTCTCTGGCTCCCTGGCTCATGCATGTGCAGACCAGGACTCCCTGTGCTAAGAGCTGGTAGGGCGGGGCTGTTCCTAGGGGCTCCTGCTGGGACACACCTACTCCTGACGCGCACTGGGTGGTCCACGCGAGATGAGCTCGGTGCTGGGGTACTGGCTGTCCCACCGTGGCCTCCTGAGCCCGAGCGGACACGCGTGGGCCCTCTCCGAGGGCTGGCAGGGCCGGAGTCTGGGCCCTCCTGCGTTCCTGGGCGCCTCCGAGGTTCCCCCCACCTCCCTTGGGCCGGGCCGGGACGAGGCGCAGCCCCAGGAACCCTGTGCCACCTGGCTGGCCCGTGGAGGCCCCGCCCACGGGCAGGGCAGCAAGCTCCAGAGCCCCACGGCCGATGCGCCCGACCCTGCAGCCTGCTGGCCGGCTGGAGCCACAGAGACGGCAGGTCTCCCCCGGCCAAGCCAAGAGTTGGCAGCGCGCTCCCCAAAAGCCTCCGCTGGCAGTTCCCGGGAGGATGCAACTGGCTGCCCCTGGCTGGCTCCCTCCCGCTGGTCGGGCAATGCAAAGCCAGACCCACTTCTGCCCCCTGGGGTCCTGGCCTCCAGGGCGCGCTAAGAAGCGGTGCGGGCGAGCCCCTTCGGCACCCGTCTGCCCTTCGCCCGCCCGCCCGCCCGACCGCCCGCCCGCGGAGCCTGCTGCAGCCAGCCCTGGCTCTAGGAGGCTGGCCAGCCGGCACTGCCAACTGGCCCCAGGTGCTAGCTAGAGGCAGCGGCAGGCCTCGGCAGCACACCTGCGGGCGCCCCCAGGCCGCACAAGCATTCTCGGAGGGAAGAGGAGCCCCAGGCCTCATCTCCCTCTGGCTGGCGGGCTCGCCGGCTCGCGCGTGCGCAGTCCAGGACTCCTCACAGGGAAGGCTTGTCTAGGGAGGGGCCGTGCCCGGGGTGGGGGGCGGCTGCTGCTGGGACACACCTACTCCTGACGCGCACTGGGTGGTCCACGCGAGATGAGCTCGGTGCTGGGGTACGGGCTGTCCCACCGTGGCCTCCTGAGCCCGAGCGGACACGCGTGGGCCCTCTCCGAGGGCCAGCAGGGCCGGAGTCTGGGCCCTCCTGCGTTCCTGGGCGCCTCCGAGGTTCCCCCCACCTCCCTTGGATCCCCGGGTCATACAAACATTCTCTGAGGACAGTTCGAGCCCAGGGCAGCGTCCTCCTCTGGCTCTCTGGCTCTCTGGCTCCCTGGCTCATGCATGTGCAGACCAGGACTCCCTGTGCTAAGAGCTGGTAGGGCGGGGCTGTTCCTAGGGGCTCCTGCTGGGACACACCTACTCCTGACGCGCACTGGGTGGTCCACGCGAGATGAGCTCGGTGCTGGGGTACTGGCTGTCCCACCGTGGCCTCCTGAGCCCGAGCGGACACGCGTGGGCCCTCTCCGAGGGCTGGCAGGGCCGGAGTCTGGGCCCTCCTGCGTTCCTGGGCGCCTCCGAGGTTCCCCCCACCTCCCTTGGGCCGGGCCGGGACGAGGCGCAGCCCCAGGAACCCTGTGCCACCTGGCTGGCCCGTGGAGGCCCCGCCCACGGGCAGGGCAGCAAGCTCCAGAGCCCCATGGCCGATGCGCCCGACCCTGCAGCCTGCTGGCCGGCTGGAGCCACAGAGACGGCAGGTCTCCCCCGGCCAAGCCAAGAGTTGGCAGCGCGCTCCCCAAAAGCCTCCGCTGGCAGTTCCCGGGAGGATGCAACTGGCTGCCCCTGGCTGGCTCCCTCCCGCTGGTCGGGCAATGCAAAGCCAGACCCACTTCTGCCCCCTGGGGTCCTGGCCTCCAGGGCGCGCTTAGAAGCGGTGCAGGCGGGCCCCTTCGGCACCCGTCTGCCCTTCGCCCGCCCGCCCGCCCGACCGCCCGCCCGCGGAGCCTGCTGCAGCCAGCCCTGGCTCTAGGAGGCTGGCCAGCCGGCACTGCCAACTGGCCCCAGGTGCTAGCTAGAGGCAGCGGCAGGCCTCGGCAGCACACCTGCGGGCGCCCCCAGGCCGCACAAGCATTCTCGGAGGGAAGAGGAGCCCCAGGCCTCATCTCCCTCTGGCTGGCGGGCTCGCCGGCTCGCGCGTGCGCAGTCCAGGACTCCTCACAGGGAAGGCTTGTCTAGGGAGGGGCCGTGCCCGGGGTGGGGGGCGGCTGCTGCTGGGACACACCTACTCCTGACGCGCACTGGGTGGTCCACGCGAGATGAGCTCGGTGCTGGGGTACGGGCTGTCCCACCGTGGCCTCCTGAGCCCGAGCGGACACGCGTGGGCCCTCTCCGAGGGCCAGCAGGGCCGGAGTCTGGGCCCTCCTGCGTTCCTGGGCGCCTCTTAGGTTCCCCCCACCTCCCTTGGATCCCCGGGTCATACAAACATTCTCTGAGGACAGTTCGAGCCCAGGGCAGCGTCCTCCTCTGGCTCTCTGGCTCTCTGGCTCCCTGGCTCATGCATGTGCAGACCAGGACTCCCTGTGCTAAGAGCTGGTAGGGCGGGGCTGTTCCTAGGGGCTCCTGCTGGGACACACCTACTCCTGACGCGCACTGGGTGGTCCACGCGAGATGAGCTCGGTGCTGGGGTACTGGCTGTCCCACCGTGGCCTCCTGAGCCCGAGCGGACACGCGTGGGCCCTCTCCGAGGGCTGGCAGGGCCGGAGTCTGGGCCCTCCTGCGTTCCTGGGCGCCTCCGAGGTTCCCCCCACCTCCCTTGGGCCGGGCCGGGACGAGGCGCAGCCCCAGGAACCCTGTGCCACCTGGCTGGCCCGTGGAGGCCCCGCCCACGGGCAGGGCAGCAAGCTCCAGAGCCCCATGGCCGATGCGCCCGACCCTGCAGCCTGCTGGCCGGCTGGAGCCACAGAGACGGCAGGTCTCCCCCGGCCAAGCCAAGAGTTGGCAGCGCGCTCCCCAAAAGCCTCCGCTGGCAGTTCCCGGGAGGATGCAACTGGCTGCCCCTGGCTGGCTCCCTCCCGCTGGTCGGGCAATGCAAAGCCAGACCCACTTCTGCCCCCTGGGGTCCTGGCCTCCAGGGCGCGCTTAGAAGCGGTGCAGGCGGGCCCCTTCGGCACCCGTCTGCCCTTCGCCCGCCCGCCCGCCCGACCGCCCGCCCGCGGAGCCTGCTGCAGCCAGCCCTGGCTCTAGGAGGCTGGCCAGCCGGCACTGCCAACTGGCCCCAGGTGCTAGCTAGAGGCAGCGGCAGGCCTCGGCAGCACACCTGCGGGCGCCCCCAGGCCGCACAAGCATTCTCGGAGGGAAGAGGAGCCCCAGGCCTCATCTCCCTCTGGCTGGCGGGCTCGCCGGCTCGCGCGTGCGCAGTCCAGGACTCCTCACAGGGAAGGCTTGTCTAGGGAGGGGCCGTTCCCGGGGTGGGGGGCGGCTGCTGCTGGGACACACCTACTCCTGACGCGCACTGGGTGGTCCACGCGAGATGAGCTCGGTGCTGGGGTACGGGCTGTCCCACCGTGGCCTCCTGAGCCCGAGCGGACACGCGTGGGCCCTCTCCGAGGGCCAGCAGGGCCGGAGTCTGGGCCCTCCTGCGTTCCTGGGCGCCTCCGAGGTCCCCCCCACCTCCCTTGGATCCCCGGGTCATACAAACATTCTCTGAGGACAGTTCGAGCCCACGGCAGCGTCCTCCTCTGGCTCTCTGGCTCTCTGGCTCCCTGGCTCATGCATGTGCAGACCAGGACTCCCTGTGCTAAGAGCTGGTAGGGCGGGGCTGTTCCTAGGGGCTCCTGCTGGGACACACCTACTCCTGACGCGCACTGGGTGGTCCACGCGAGATGAGCTCGGTGCTGGGGTACTGGCTGTCCCACCGTGGCCTCCTGAGCCCGAGCGGACACGCGTGGGCCCTCTGCGAGGGCTGGCAGGGCCGGAGTCTGGGCCCTCCTGCGTTCCTGGGTGCCTCCGAGGTTCCCCCCACCTCCCTTGGGCCGGGCCGGGACGAGGCGCAGCCCCAGGAACCCTGTGCCACCTGGCTGGCCCGTGGAGGCCCCGCCCACGGGCAGGGCAGCAAGCTCCAGAGCCCCACGGCCGATGCGCCCGACCCTGCAGCCTGCTGGCCGGCTGGAGCCACAGAGACGGCAGGTCTCCCCCGGCCAAGCCAAGAGTTGGCAGCGCGCTCCCCAAAAGCCTCCGCTGGCAGTTCCCGGGAGGATGCAACTGGCTGCCCCTGGCTGGCTCCCTCCCGCTGGTCGGGCAATGCAAAGCCAGACCCACTTCTGCCCCCTGGGGTCCTGGCCTCCAGGGCGCGCTTAGAAGCGGTGCGGGCGGGCCCCTTCGGCTCCCGTCTGCCCTTCGCCCTTCGCCCGCCCGCCCGCCCGACCGCCCGCCCGCGGAGCCTGCTGCAGCCAGCCCTGGCTCTAGGAGGCTGGCCAGCCGGCACTGCCAACTGGCCCCAGGTGCTAGCTAGAGGCAGCGGCAGGCCTCGGCAGCACACCTGCGGGCGCCCCCAGGCCGCACAAGCATTCTCGGAGGGAAGAGGAGCCCCAGGCCTCATCTCCCTCTGGCTGGCGGGCTCGCCGGCTCGCGCGTGCGCAGTCCAGGACTCCTCACAGGGAAGGCTTGTCTAGGGAGGGGCCGTGCCCGGGGTGGGGGGCGGCTGCTGCTGGGACACACCTACTCCTGACGCGCACTGGGTGGTCCACGCGAGATGAGCTCGGTGCTGGGGTACGGGCTGTCCCACCGTGGCCTCCTGAGCCCGAGCGGACACGCGTGGGCCCTCTCCGAGGGCCAGCAGGGCCGGAGTCTGGGCCCTCCTGCGTTCCTGGGCGCCTCCGAGGTTCCCCCCACCTCCCTTGGGCCGGGCCGGGACGAGGCGCAGCCCCAGGAACCCTGTGCCACCTGGCTGGCCCGTGGAGGCCCCGCCCACGGGCAGGGCAGCAAGCTCCAGAGCCCCACGGCCGATGCGCCCGACCCTGCAGCCTGCTGGCCGGCTGGAGCCACAGAGACGGCAGGTCTCCCCCGGCCAAGCCAAGAGTTGGCAGCGCGCTCCCCAAAAGCCTCCGCTGGCAGTTCCCGGGAGGATGCAACTGGCTGCCCCTGGCTGGCTCCCTCCCGCTGGTCGGGCAATGCAAAGCCAGACCCACTTCTGCCCCCTGGGGTCCTGGCCTCCAGGGCGCGCTTAGAAGCGGTGCGGGCGGGCCCCTTCGGCACCCGTCTGCCCTTCGCCCGCCCGCCCGCCCGACCGCCCGCCCGCGGAGCCTGCTGCAGCCAGCCCTGGCTCTAGGAGGCTGGCCAGCCGGCACTGCCAACTGGCCCCAGGTGCTAGCTAGAGGCAGCGGCAGGCCTCGGCAGCACACCTGCGGGCGCCCCCAGGCCGCACAAGCATTCTCGGAGGGAAGAGGAGCCCCAGGCCTCATCTCCCTCTGGCTGGCGGGCTCGCCGGCTCGCGCGTGCGCAGTCCAGGACTCCTCACAGGGAAGGCTTGTCTAGGGAGGGGCCGTTCCCGGGGTGGGGGGCGGCTGCTGCTGGGACACACCTACTCCTGACGCGCACTGGGTGGTCCACGCGAGATGAGCTCGGTGCTGGGGTACGGGCTGTCCCACCGTGGCCTCCTGAGCCCGAGCGGACACGCGTGGGCCCTCTCCGAGGGCCAGCAGGGCCGGAGTCTGGGCCCTCCTGCGTTCCTGGGCGCCTCCGAGGTCCCCCCCACCTCCCTTGGATCCCCGGGTCATACAAACATTCTCTGAGGACAGTTCGAGCCCACGGCAGCGTCCTCCTCTGGCTCTCTGGCTCTCTGGCTCCCTGGCTCATGCATGTGCAGACCAGGACTCCCTGTGCTAAGAGCTGGTAGGGCGGGGCTGTTCCTAGGGGCTCCTGCTGGGACACACCTACTCCTGACGCGCACTGGGTGGTCCACGCGAGATGAGCTCGGTGCTGGGGTACTGGCTGTCCCACCGTGGCCTCCTGAGCCCGAGCGGACACGCGTGGGCCCTCTCCGAGGGCTGGCAGGGCCGGAGTCTGGGCCCTCCTGCGTTCCTGGGCGCCTCCGAGGTTCCCCCCACCTCCCTTGGGCCGGGCCGGGACGAGGCGCAGCCCCAGGAACCCTGTGCCACCTGGCTGGCCCGTGGAGGCCCCGCCCACGGGCAGGGCAGCAAGCTCCAGAGCCCCACGGCCGATGCGCCCGACCCTGCAGCCTGCTGGCCGGCTGGAGCCACAGAGACGGCAGGTCTCCCCCGGCCAAGCCAAGAGTTGGCAGCGCGCTCCCCAAAAGCCTCCGCTGGCAGTTCCCGGGAGGATGCAACTGGCTGCCCCTGGCTGGCTCCCTCCCGCTGGTCGGGCAATGCAAAGCCAGACCCACTTCTGCCCCCTGGGGTCCTGGCCTCCAGGGCGCGCTTAGTAGCGGTGCGGGCGGGCCCCTTCGGCTCCCGTCTGCCCTTCGCCCGCCCGCCCGCCCGACCGCCCGCCCGCGGAGCCTGCTGCAGCCAGCCCTGGCTCTAGGAGGCTGGCCAGCCGGCACTGCCAACTGGCCCCAGGTGCTAGCTAGAGGCAGCGGCAGGCCTCGGCAGCACACCTGCGGGCGCCCCCAGGCCGCACAAGCATTCTCGGAGGGAAGAGGAGCCCCAGGCCTCATCTCCCTCTGGCTGGCGGGCTCGCCGGCTCGCGCGTGCGCAGTCCAGGACTCCTCACAGGGAAGGCTTGTCTAGGGAGGGGCCGTGCCCGGGGTGGGGGGCGGCTGCTGCTGGGACACACCTACTCCTGACGCGCACTGGGTGGTCCACGCGAGATGAGCTCGGTGCTGGGGTACGGGCTGTCCCACCGTGGCCTCCTGAGCCCGAGCGGACACGCGTGGGCCCTCTCCGAGGGCCAGCAGGGCCGGAGTCTGGGCCCTCCTGCGTTCCTGGGCGCCTCCGAGGTTCCCCCCACCTCCCTTGGGCCGGGCCGGGACGAGGCGCAGCCCCAGGAACCCTGTGCCACCTGGCTGGCCCGTGGAGGCCCCGCCCACGGGCAGGGCAGCAAGCTCCAGAGCCCCACGGCCGATGCGCCCGACCCTGCAGCCTGCTGGCCGGCTGGAGCCACAGAGACGGCAGGTCTCCCCCGGCCAAGCCAAGAGTTGGCAGCGCGCTCCCCAAAAGCCTCCGCTGGCAGTTCCCGGGAGGATGCAACTGGCTGCCCCTGGCTGGCTCCCTCCCGCTGGTCGGGCAATGCAAAGCCAGACCCACTTCTGCCCCCTGGGGTCCTGGCCTCCAGGGCGCGCTTAGAAGCGGTGCGGGCGGGCCCCTTCGGCACCCGTCTGCCCTTCGCCCGCCCGCCCGCCCGACCGCCCGCCCGCGGAGCCTGCTGCAGCCAGCCCTGGCTCTAGGAGGCTGGCCAGCCGGCACTGCCAACTGGCCCCAGGTGCTAGCTAGAGGCAGCGGCAGGCCTCGGCAGCACACCTGCGGGCGCCCCCAGGCCGCACAAGCATTCTCGGAGGGAAGAGGAGCCCCAGGCCTCATCTCCCTCTGGCTGGCGGGCTCGCCGGCTCGCGCGTGCGCAGTCCAGGACTCCTCACAGGGAAGGCTTGTCTAGGGAGGGGCCGTTCCCGGGGTGGGGGGCGGCTGCTGCTGGGACACACCTACTCCTGACGCGCACTGGGTGGTCCACGCGAGATGAGCTCGGTGCTGGGGTACGGGCTGTCCCACCGTGGCCTCCTGAGCCCGAGCGGACACGCGTGGGCCCTCTCCGAGGGCCAGCAGGGCCGGAGTCTGGGCCCTCCTGCGTTCCTGGGCGCCTCCGAGGTCCCCCCCACCTCCCTTGGATCCCCGGGTCATACAAACATTCTCTGAGGACAGTTCGAGCCCACGGCAGCGTCCTCCTCTGGCTCTCTGGCTCTCTGGCTCCCTGGCTCATGCATGTGCAGACCAGGACTCCCTGTGCTAAGAGCTGGTAGGGCGGGGCTGTTCCTAGGGGCTCCTGCTGGGACACACCTACTCCTGACGCGCACTGGGTGGTCCACGCGAGATGAGCTCGGTGCTGGGGTACTGGCTGTCCCACCGTGGCCTCCTGAGCCCGAGCGGACACGCGTGGGCCCTCTCCGAGGGCTGGCAGGGCCGGAGTCTGGGCCCTCCTGCGTTCCTGGGCGCCTCCGAGGTTCCCCCCACCTCCCTTGGGCCGGGCCGGGACGAGGCGCAGCCCCAGGAACCCTGTGCCACCTGGCTGGCCCGTGGAGGCCCCGCCCACGGGCAGGGCAGCAAGCTCCAGAGCCCCACGGCCGATGCGCCCGACCCTGCAGCCTGCTGGCCGGCTGGAGCCACAGAGACGGCAGGTCTCCCCCGGCCAAGCCAAGAGTTGGCAGCGCGCTCCCCAAAAGCCTCCGCTGGCAGTTCCCGGGAGGATGCAACTGGCTGCCCCTGGCTGGCTCCCTCCCGCTGGTCGGGCAATGCAAAGCCAGACCCACTTCTGCCCCCTGGGGTCCTGGCCTCCAGGGCGCGCTTAGAAGCGGTGCGGGCGAGCCCCTTCGGCACCCGTCTGCCCTTCGCCCGCCCGCCCGCCCGACCGCCCGCCCGCGGAGCCTGCTGCAGCCAGCCCTGGCTCTAGGAGGCTGGCCAGCCGGCACTGCCAACTGGCCCCAGGTGCTAGCTAGAGGCAGCGGCAGGCCTCGGCAGCACACCTGCGGGCGCCCCCAGGCCGCACAAGCATTCTCGGAGGGAAGAGGAGCCCCAGGCCTCATCTCCCTCTGGCTGGCGGGCTCGCCGGCTCGCGCGTGCGCAGTCCAGGACTCCTCACAGGGAAGGCTTGTCTAGGGAGGGGCCGTTCCCGGGGTGGGGGGCGGCTGCTGCTGGGACACACCTACTCCTGACGCGCACTGGGTGGTCCACGCGAGATGAGCTCGGTGCTGGGGTACGGGCTGTCCCACCGTGGCCTCCTGAGCCCGAGCGGACACGCGTGGGCCCTCTCCGAGGGCCAGCAGGGCCGGAGTCTGGGCCCTCCTGCGTTCCTGGGCGCCTCCGAGGTCCCCCCCACCTCCCTTGGATCCCCGGGTCATACAAACATTCTCTGAGGACAGTTCGAGCCCACGGCAGCGTCCTCCTCTGGCTCTCTGGCTCTCTGGCTCCCTGGCTCATGCATGTGCAGACCAGGACTCCCTGTGCTAAGAGCTGGTAGGGCGGGGCTGTTCCTAGGGGCTCCTGCTGGGACACACCTACTCCTGACGCGCACTGGGTGGTCCACGCGAGATGAGCTCGGTGCTGGGGTACTGGCTGTCCCACCGTGGCCTCCTGAGCCCGAGCGGACACGCGTGGGCCCTCTCCGAGGGCTGGCAGGGCCGGAGTCTGGGCCCTCCTGCGTTCCTGGGCGCCTCCGAGGTTCCCCCCACCTCCCTTGGGCCGGGCCGGGACGAGGCGCAGCCCCAGGAACCCTGTGCCACCTGGCTGGCCCGTGGAGGCCCCGCCCACGGGCAGGGCAGCAAGCTCCAGAGCCCCACGGCCGATGCGCCCGACCCTGCAGCCTGCTGGCCGGCTGGAGCCACAGAGACGGCAGGTCTCCCCCGGCCAAGCCAAGAGTTGGCAGCGCGCTCCCCAAAAGCCTCCGCTGGCAGTTCCCGGGAGGATGCAACTGGCTGCCCCTGGCTGGCTCCCTCCCGCTGGTCGGGCAATGCAAAGCCAGACCCACTTCTGCCCCCTGGGGTCCTGGCCTCCAGGGCGCGCTTAGAAGCGGTGCGGGCGAGCCCCTTCGGCACCCGTCTGCCCTTCGCCCGCCCGCCCGCCCGACCGCCCGCCCGCGGAGCCTGCTGCAGCCAGCCCTGGCTCTAGGAGGCTGGCCAGCCGGCACTGCCAACTGGCCCCAGGTGCTAGCTAGAGGCAGCGGCAGGCCTCGGCAGCACACCTGCGGGCGCCCCCAGGCCGCACAAGCATTCTCGGAGGGAAGAGGAGCCCCAGGCCTCATCTCCCTCTGGCTGGCGGGCTCGCCGGCTCGCGCGTGCGCAGTCCAGGACTCCTCACAGGGAAGGCTTGTCTAGGGAGGGGCCGTGCCCGGGGTGGGGGGCGGCTGCTGCTGGGACACACCTACTCCTGACGCGCACTGGGTGGTCCACGCGAGATGAGCTCGGTGCTGGGGTACGGGCTGTCCCACCGTGGCCTCCTGAGCCCGAGCGGACACGCGTGGGCCCTCTCCGAGGGCCAGCAGGGCCGGAGTCTGGGCCCTCCTGCGTTCCTGGGCGCCTCCGAGGTTCCCCCCACCTCCCTTGGATCCCCGGGTCATACAAACATTCTCTGAGGACAGTTCGAGCCCAGGGCAGCGTCCTCCTCTGGCTCTCTGGCTCTCTGGCTCCCTGGCTCATGCATGTGCAGACCAGGACTCCCTGTGCTAAGAGCTGGTAGGGCGGGGCTGTTCCTAGGGGCTCCTGCTGGGACACACCTACTCCTGACGCGCACTGGGTGGTCCACGCGAGATGAGCTCGGTGCTGGGGTACTGGCTGTCCCACCGTGGCCTCCTGAGCCCGAGCGGACACGCGTGGGCCCTCTCCGAGGGCTGGCAGGGCCGGAGTCTGGGCCCTCCTGCGTTCCTGGGCGCCTCCGAGGTTCCCCCCACCTCCCTTGGGCCGGGCCGGGACGAGGCGCAGCCCCAGGAACCCTGTGCCACCTGGCTGGCCCGTGGAGGCCCCGCCCACGGGCAGGGCAGCAAGCTCCAGAGCCCCATGGCCGATGCGCCCGACCCTGCAGCCTGCTGGCCAGCTGGAGCCACAGAGACGGCAGGTCTCCCCCGGCCAAGCCAAGAGTTGGCAGCGCGCTCCCCAAAAGCCTCCGCTGGCAGTTCCCGGGAGGATGCAACTGGCTGCCCCTGGCTGGCTCCCTCCCGCTGGTCGGGCAATGCAAAGCCAGACCCACTTCTGCCCCCTGGGGTCCTGGCCTCCAGGGCGCGCTTAGAAGCGGTGCAGGCGGGCCCCTTCGGCACCCGTCTGCCCTTCGCCCGCCCGCCCGCCCGACCGCCCGCCCGCGGAGCCTGCTGCAGCCAGCCCTGGCTCTAGGAGGCTGGCCAGCCGGCACTGCCAACTGGCCCCAGGTGCTAGCTAGAGGCAGCGGCAGGCCTCGGCAGCACACCTGCGGGCGCCCCCAGGCCGCACAAGCATTCTCGGAGGGAAGAGGAGCCCCAGGCCTCATCTCCCTCTGGCTGGCGGGCTCGCCGGCTCGCGCGTGCGCAGTCCAGGACTCCTCACAGGGAAGGCTTGTCTAGGGAGGGGCCGTTCCCGGGGTGGGGGGCGGCTGCTGCTGGGACACACCTACTCCTGACGCGCACTGGGTGGTCCACGCGAGATGAGCTCGGTGCTGGGGTACGGGCTGTCCCACCGTGGCCTCCTGAGCCCGAGCGGACACGCGTGGGCCCTCTCCGAGGGCCAGCAGGGCCGGAGTCTGGGCCCTCCTGCGTTCCTGGGCGCCTCCGAGGTCCCCCCCACCTCCCTTGGATCCCCGGGTCATACAAACATTCTCTGAGGACAGTTCGAGCCCACGGCAGCGTCCTCCTCTGGCTCTCTGGCTCTCTGGCTCCCTGGCTCATGCATGTGCAGACCAGGACTCCCTGTGCTAAGAGCTGGTAGGGCGGGGCTGTTCCTAGGGGCTCCTGCTGGGACACACCTACTCCTGACGCGCACTGGGTGGTCCACGCGAGATGAGCTCGGTGCTGGGGTACTGGCTGTCCCACCGTGGCCTCCTGAGCCCGAGCGGACACGCGTGGGCCCTCTCCGAGGGCTGGCAGGGCCGGAGTCTGGGCCCTCCTGCGTTCCTGGGTGCCTCCGAGGTTCCCCCCACCTCCCTTGGGCCGGGCCGGGACGAGGCGCAGCCCCAGGAACCCTGTGCCACCTGGCTGGCCCGTGGAGGCCCCGCCCACGGGCAGGGCAGCAAGCTCCAGAGCCCCACGGCCGATGCGCCCGACCCTGCAGCCTGCTGGCCGGCTGGAGCCACAGAGACGGCAGGTCTCCCCCGGCCAAGCCAAGAGTTGGCAGCGCGCTCCCCAAAAGCCTCCGCTGGCAGTTCCCGGGAGGATGCAACTGGCTGCCCCTGGCTGGCTCCCTCCCGCTGGTCGGGCAATGCAAAGCCAGACCCACTTCTGCCCCCTGGGGTCCTGGCCTCCAGGGCGCGCTTAGAAGCGGTGCGGGCGGGCCCCTTCGGCTCCCGTCTGCCCTTCGCCCTTCGCCCGCCCGCCCGCCCGACCGCCCGCCCGCGGAGCCTGCTGCAGCCAGCCCTGGCTCTAGGAGGCTGGCCAGCCGGCACTGCCAACTGGCCCCAGGTGCTAGCTAGAGGCAGCGGCAGGCCTCGGCAGCACACCTGCGGGCGCCCCCAGGCCGCACAAGCATTCTCGGAGGGAAGAGGAGCCCCAGGCCTCATCTCCCTCTGGCTGGCGGGCTCGCCGGCTCGCGCGTGCGCAGTCCAGGACTCCTCACAGGGAAGGCTTGTCTAGGGAGGGGCCGTGCCCGGGGTGGGGGGCGGCTGCTGCTGGGACACACCTACTCCTGACGCGCACTGGGTGGTCCACGCGAGATGAGCTCGGTGCTGGGGTACGGGCTGTCCCACCGTGGCCTCCTGAGCCCGAGCGGACACGCGTGGGCCCTCTCCGAGGGCCAGCAGGGCCGGAGTCTGGGCCCTCCTGCGTTCCTGGGCGCCTCCGAGGTTCCCCCCACCTCCCTTGGGCCGGGCCGGGACGAGGCGCAGCCCCAGGAACCCTGTGCCACCTGGCTGGCCCGTGGAGGCCCCGCCCACGGGCAGGGCAGCAAGCTCCAGAGCCCCACGGCCGATGCGCCCGACCCTGCAGCCTGCTGGCCGGCTGGAGCCACAGAGACGGCAGGTCTCCCCCGGCCAAGCCAAGAGTTGGCAGCGCGCTCCCCAAAAGCCTCCGCTGGCAGTTCCCGGGAGGATGCAACTGGCTGCCCCTGGCTGGCTCCCTCCCGCTGGTCGGGCAATGCAAAGCCAGACCCACTTCTGCCCCCTGGGGTCCTGGCCTCCAGGGCGCGCTTAGAAGCGGTGCGGGCGGGCCCCTTCGGCACCCGTCTGCCCTTCGCCCGCCCGCCCGCCCGACCGCCCGCCCGCGGAGCCTGCTGCAGCCAGCCCTGGCTCTAGGAGGCTGGCCAGCCGGCACTGCCAACTGGCCCCAGGTGCTAGCTAGAGGCAGCGGCAGGCCTCGGCAGCACACCTGCGGGCGCCCCCAGGCCGCACAAGCATTCTCGGAGGGAAGAGGAGCCCCAGGCCTCATCTCCCTCTGGCTGGCGGGCTCGCCGGCTCGCGCGTGCGCAGTCCAGGACTCCTCACAGGGAAGGCTTGTCTAGGGAGGGGCCGTTCCCGGGGTGGGGGGCGGCTGCTGCTGGGACACACCTACTCCTGACGCGCACTGGGTGGTCCACGCGAGATGAGCTCGGTGCTGGGGTACGGGCTGTCCCACCGTGGCCTCCTGAGCCCGAGCGGACACGCGTGGGCCCTCTCCGAGGGCCAGCAGGGCCGGAGTCTGGGCCCTCCTGCGTTCCTGGGCGCCTCCGAGGTCCCCCCCACCTCCCTTGGATCCCCGGGTCATACAAACATTCTCTGAGGACAGTTCGAGCCCACGGCAGCGTCCTCCTCTGGCTCTCTGGCTCTCTGGCTCCCTGGCTCATGCATGTGCAGACCAGGACTCCCTGTGCTAAGAGCTGGTAGGGCGGGGCTGTTCCTAGGGGCTCCTGCTGGGACACACCTACTCCTGACGCGCACTGGGTGGTCCACGCGAGATGAGCTCGGTGCTGGGGTACTGGCTGTCCCACCGTGGCCTCCTGAGCCCGAGCGGACACGCGTGGGCCCTCTCCGAGGGCTGGCAGGGCCGGAGTCTGGGCCCTCCTGCGTTCCTGGGCGCCTCCGAGGTTCCCCCCACCTCCCTTGGGCCGGGCCGGGACGAGGCGCAGCCCCAGGAACCCTGTGCCACCTGGCTGGCCCGTGGAGGCCCCGCCCACGGGCAGGGCAGCAAGCTCCAGAGCCCCACGGCCGATGCGCCCGACCCTGCAGCCTGCTGGCCGGCTGGAGCCACAGAGACGGCAGGTCTCCCCCGGCCAAGCCAAGAGTTGGCAGCGCGCTCCCCAAAAGCCTCCGCTGGCAGTTCCCGGGAGGATGCAACTGGCTGCCCCTGGCTGGCTCCCTCCCGCTGGTCGGGCAATGCAAAGCCAGACCCACTTCTGCCCCCTGGGGTCCTGGCCTCCAGGGCGCGCTTAGTAGCGGTGCGGGCGGGCCCCTTCGGCTCCCGTCTGCCCTTCGCCCGCCCGCCCGCCCGACCGCCCGCCCGCGGAGCCTGCTGCAGCCAGCCCTGGCTCTAGGAGGCTGGCCAGCCGGCACTGCCAACTGGCCCCAGGTGCTAGCTAGAGGCAGCGGCAGGCCTCGGCAGCACACCTGCGGGCGCCCCCAGGCCGCACAAGCATTCTCGGAGGGAAGAGGAGCCCCAGGCCTCATCTCCCTCTGGCTGGCGGGCTCGCCGGCTCGCGCGTGCGCAGTCCAGGACTCCTCACAGGGAAGGCTTGTCTAGGGAGGGGCCGTGCCCGGGGTGGGGGGCGGCTGCTGCTGGGACACACCTACTCCTGACGCGCACTGGGTGGTCCACGCGAGATGAGCTCGGTGCTGGGGTACGGGCTGTCCCACCGTGGCCTCCTGAGCCCGAGCGGACACGCGTGGGCCCTCTCCGAGGGCCAGCAGGGCCGGAGTCTGGGCCCTCCTGCGTTCCTGGGCGCCTCCGAGGTTCCCCCCACCTCCCTTGGGCCGGGCCGGGACGAGGCGCAGCCCCAGGAACCCTGTGCCACCTGGCTGGCCCGTGGAGGCCCCGCCCACGGGCAGGGCAGCAAGCTCCAGAGCCCCACGGCCGATGCGCCCGACCCTGCAGCCTGCTGGCCGGCTGGAGCCACAGAGACGGCAGGTCTCCCCCGGCCAAGCCAAGAGTTGGCAGCGCGCTCCCCAAAAGCCTCCGCTGGCAGTTCCCGGGAGGATGCAACTGGCTGCCCCTGGCTGGCTCCCTCCCGCTGGTCGGGCAATGCAAAGCCAGACCCACTTCTGCCCCCTGGGGTCCTGGCCTCCAGGGCGCGCTTAGAAGCGGTGCGGGCGGGCCCCTTCGGCACCCGTCTGCCCTTCGCCCGCCCGCCCGCCCGACCGCCCGCCCGCGGAGCCTGCTGCAGCCAGCCCTGGCTCTAGGAGGCTGGCCAGCCGGCACTGCCAACTGGCCCCAGGTGCTAGCTAGAGGCAGCGGCAGGCCTCGGCAGCACACCTGCGGGCGCCCCCAGGCCGCACAAGCATTCTCGGAGGGAAGAGGAGCCCCAGGCCTCATCTCCCTCTGGCTGGCGGGCTCGCCGGCTCGCGCGTGCGCAGTCCAGGACTCCTCACAGGGAAGGCTTGTCTAGGGAGGGGCCGTTCCCGGGGTGGGGGGCGGCTGCTGCTGGGACACACCTACTCCTGACGCGCACTGGGTGGTCCACGCGAGATGAGCTCGGTGCTGGGGTACGGGCTGTCCCACCGTGGCCTCCTGAGCCCGAGCGGACACGCGTGGGCCCTCTCCGAGGGCCAGCAGGGCCGGAGTCTGGGCCCTCCTGCGTTCCTGGGCGCCTCCGAGGTCCCCCCCACCTCCCTTGGATCCCCGGGTCATACAAACATTCTCTGAGGACAGTTCGAGCCCACGGCAGCGTCCTCCTCTGGCTCTCTGGCTCTCTGGCTCCCTGGCTCATGCATGTGCAGACCAGGACTCCCTGTGCTAAGAGCTGGTAGGGCGGGGCTGTTCCTAGGGGCTCCTGCTGGGACACACCTACTCCTGACGCGCACTGGGTGGTCCACGCGAGATGAGCTCGGTGCTGGGGTACTGGCTGTCCCACCGTGGCCTCCTGAGCCCGAGCGGACACGCGTGGGCCCTCTCCGAGGGCTGGCAGGGCCGGAGTCTGGGCCCTCCTGCGTTCCTGGGCGCCTCCGAGGTTCCCCCCACCTCCCTTGGGCCGGGCCGGGACGAGGCGCAGCCCCAGGAACCCTGTGCCACCTGGCTGGCCCGTGGAGGCCCCGCCCACGGGCAGGGCAGCAAGCTCCAGAGCCCCACGGCCGATGCGCCCGACCCTGCAGCCTGCTGGCCGGCTGGAGCCACAGAGACGGCAGGTCTCCCCCGGCCAAGCCAAGAGTTGGCAGCGCGCTCCCCAAAAGCCTCCGCTGGCAGTTCCCGGGAGGATGCAACTGGCTGCCCCTGGCTGGCTCCCTCCCGCTGGTCGGGCAATGCAAAGCCAGACCCACTTCTGCCCCCTGGGGTCCTGGCCTCCAGGGCGCGCTTAGAAGCGGTGCGGGCGAGCCCCTTCGGCACCCGTCTGCCCTTCGCCCGCCCGCCCGCCCGACCGCCCGCCCGCGGAGCCTGCTGCAGCCAGCCCTGGCTCTAGGAGGCTGGCCAGCCGGCACTGCCAACTGGCCCCAGGTGCTAGCTAGAGGCAGCGGCAGGCCTCGGCAGCACACCTGCGGGCGCCCCCAGGCCGCACAAGCATTCTCGGAGGGAAGAGGAGCCCCAGGCCTCATCTCCCTCTGGCTGGCGGGCTCGCCGGCTCGCGCGTGCGCAGTCCAGGACTCCTCACAGGGAAGGCTTGTCTAGGGAGGGGCCGTGCCCGGGGTGGGGGGCGGCTGCTGCTGGGACACACCTACTCCTGACGCGCACTGGGTGGTCCACGCGAGATGAGCTCGGTGCTGGGGTACGGGCTGTCCCACCGTGGCCTCCTGAGCCCGAGCGGACACGCGTGGGCCCTCTCCGAGGGCCAGCAGGGCCGGAGTCTGGGCCCTCCTGCGTTCCTGGGCGCCTCCGAGGTTCCCCCCACCTCCCTTGGATCCCCGGGTCATACAAACATTCTCTGAGGACAGTTCGAGCCCAGGGCAGCGTCCTCCTCTGGCTCTCTGGCTCTCTGGCTCCCTGGCTCATGCATGTGCAGACCAGGACTCCCTGTGCTAAGAGCTGGTAGGGCGGGGCTGTTCCTAGGGGCTCCTGCTGGGACACACCTACTCCTGACGCGCACTGGGTGGTCCACGCGAGATGAGCTCGGTGCTGGGGTACTGGCTGTCCCACCGTGGCCTCCTGAGCCCGAGCGGACACGCGTGGGCCCTCTCCGAGGGCTGGCAGGGCCGGAGTCTGGGCCCTCCTGCGTTCCTGGGCGCCTCCGAGGTTCCCCCCACCTCCCTTGGGCCGGGCCGGGACGAGGCGCAGCCCCAGGAACCCTGTGCCACCTGGCTGGCCCGTGGAGGCCCCGCCCACGGGCAGGGCAGCAAGCTCCAGAGCCCCATGGCCGATGCGCCCGACCCTGCAGCCTGCTGGCCGGCTGGAGCCACAGAGACGGCAGGTCTCCCCCGGCCAAGCCAAGAGTTGGCAGCGCGCTCCCCAAAAGCCTCCGCTGGCAGTTCCCGGGAGGATGCAACTGGCTGCCCCTGGCTGGCTCCCTCCCGCTGGTCGGGCAATGCAAAGCCAGACCCACTTCTGCCCCCTGGGGTCCTGGCCTCCAGGGCGCGCTTAGAAGCGGTGCAGGCGGGCCCCTTCGGCACCCGTCTGCCCTTCGCCCGCCCGCCCGCCCGACCGCCCGCCCGCGGAGCCTGCTGCAGCCAGCCCTGGCTCTAGGAGGCTGGCCAGCCGGCACTGCCAACTGGCCCCAGGTGCTAGCTAGAGGCAGCGGCAGGCCTCGGCAGCACACCTGCGGGCGCCCCCAGGCCGCACAAGCATTCTCGGAGGGAAGAGGAGCCCCAGGCCTCATCTCCCTCTGGCTGGCGGGCTCGCCGGCTCGCGCGTGCGCAGTCCAGGACTCCTCACAGGGAAGGCTTGTCTAGGGAGGGGCCGTGCCCGGGGTGGGGGGCGGCTGCTGCTGGGACACACCTACTCCTGACGCGCACTGGGTGGTCCACGCGAGATGAGCTCGGTGCTGGGGTACGGGCTGTCCCACCGTGGCCTCCTGAGCCCGAGCGGACACGCGTGGGCCCTCTCCGAGGGCCAGCAGGGCCGGAGTCTGGGCCCTCCTGCGTTCCTGGGCGCCTCCGAGGTTCCCCCCACCTCCCTTGGATCCCCGGGTCATACAAACATTCTCTGAGGACAGTTCGAGCCCAGGGCAGCGTCCTCCTCTGGCTCTCTGGCTCTCTGGCTCCCTGGCTCATGCATGTGCAGACCAGGACTCCCTGTGCTAAGAGCTGGTAGGGCGGGGCTGTTCCTAGGGGCTCCTGCTGGGACACACCTACTCCTGACGCGCACTGGGTGGTCCACGCGAGATGAGCTCGGTGCTGGGGTACTGGCTGTCCCACCGTGGCCTCCTGAGCCCGAGCGGACACGCGTGGGCCCTCTCCGAGGGCTGGCAGGGCCGGAGTCTGGGCCCTCCTGCGTTCCTGGGCGCCTCCGAGGTTCCCCCCACCTCCCTTGGGCCGGGCCGGGACGAGGCGCAGCCCCAGGAACCCTGTGCCACCTGGCTGGCCCGTGGAGGCCCCGCCCACGGGCAGGGCAGCAAGCTCCAGAGCCCCATGGCCGATGCGCCCGACCCTGCAGCCTGCTGGCCGGCTGGAGCCACAGAGACGGCAGGTCTCCCCCGGCCAAGCCAAGAGTTGGCAGCGCGCTCCCCAAAAGCCTCCGCTGGCAGTTCCCGGGAGGATGCAACTGGCTGCCCCTGGCTGGCTCCCTCCCGCTGGTCGGGCAATGCAAAGCCAGACCCACTTCTGCCCCCTGGGGTCCTGGCCTCCAGGGCGCGCTTAGAAGCGGTGCAGGCGGGCCCCTTCGGCACCCGTCTGCCCTTCGCCCGCCCGCCCGCCCGACCGCCCGCCCGCGGAGCCTGCTGCAGCCAGCCCTGGCTCTAGGAGGCTGGCCAGCCGGCACTGCCAACTGGCCCCAGGTGCTAGCTAGAGGCAGCGGCAGGCCTCGGCAGCACACCTGCGGGCGCCCCCAGGCCGCACAAGCATTCTCGGAGGGAAGAGGAGCCCCAGGCCTCATCTCCCTCTGGCTGGCGGGCTCGCCGGCTCGCGCGTGCGCAGTCCAGGACTCCTCACAGGGAAGGCTTGTCTAGGGAGGGGCCGTGCCCGGGGTGGGGGGCGGCTGCTGCTGGGACACACCTACTCCTGACGCGCACTGGGTGGTCCACGCGAGATGAGCTCGGTGCTGGGGTACGGGCTGTCCCACCGTGGCCTCCTGAGCCCGAGCGGACACGCGTGGGCCCTCTCCGAGGGCCAGCAGGGCCGGAGTCTGGGCCCTCCTGCGTTCCTGGGCGCCTCCGAGGTCCCCCCCACCTCCCTTGGATCCCCGGGTCATACAAACATTCTCTGAGGACAGTTCGAGCCCACGGCAGCGTCCTCCTCTGGCTCTCTGGCTCTCTGGCTCCCTGGCTCATGCATGTGCAGACCAGGACTCCCTGTGCTAAGAGCTGGTAGGGCGGGGCTGTTCCTAGGGGCTCCTGCTGGGACACACCTACTCCTGACGCGCACTGGGTGGTCCACGCGAGATGAGCTCGGTGCTGGGGTACTGGCTGTCCCACCGTGGCCTCCTGAGCCCGAGCGGACACGCGTGGGCCCTCTCCGAGGGCTGGCAGGGCCGGAGTCTGGGCCCTCCTGCGTTCCTGGGCGCCTCCGAGGTTCCCCCCACCTCCCTTGGGCCGGGCCGGGACGAGGCGCAGCCCCAGGAACCCTGTGCCACCTGGCTGGCCCGTGGAGGCCCCGCCCACGGGCAGGGCAGCAAGCTCCAGAGCCCCACGGCCGATGCGCCCGACCCTGCAGCCTGCTGGCCGGCTGGAGCCACAGAGACGGCAGGTCTCCCCCGGCCAAGCCAAGAGTTGGCAGCGCGCTCCCCAAAAGCCTCCGCTGGCAGTTCCCGGGAGGATGCAACTGGCTGCCCCTGGCTGGCTCCCTCCCGCTGGTCGGGCAATGCAAAGCCAGACCCACTTCTGCCCCCTGGGGTCCTGGCCTCCAGGGCGCGCTTAGAAGCGGTGCGGGCGGGCCCCTTCGGCTCCCATCTGCCCTTCGCCCGCCCGCCCGCCCGACCGCCCGCCCGCGGAGCCTGCTGCAGCCAGCCCTGGCTCTAGGAGGCTGGCCAGCCGGCACTGCCAACTGGCCCCAGGTGCTAGCTAGAGGCAGCGGCAGGCCTCGGCAGCACACCTGCGGGCGCCCCCAGGCCGCACAAGCATTCTCGGAGGGAAGAGGAGCCCCAGGCCTCATCTCCCTCTGGCTGGCGGGCTCGCCGGCTCGCGCGTGCGCAGTCCAGGACTCCTCACAGGGAAGGCTTGTCTAGGGAGGGGCCGTGCCCGGGGTGGGGGGCGGCTGCTGCTGGGACACACCTACTCCTGACGCGCACTGGGTGGTCCACGCGAGATGAGCTCGGTGCTGGGGTACGGGCTGTCCCACCGTGGCCTCCTGAGCCCGAGCGGACACGCGTGGGCCCTCTCCGAGGGCCAGCAGGGCCGGAGTCTGGGCCCTCCTGCGTTCCTGGGCGCCTCCGAGGTCCCCCCCACCTCCCTTGGATCCCCGGGTCATACAAACATTCTCTGAGGACAGTTCGAGCCCACGGCAGCGTCCTCCTCTGGCTCTCTGGCTCTCTGGCTCCCTGGCTCATGCATGTGCAGACCAGGACTCCCTGTGCTAAGAGCTGGTAGGGCGGGGCTGTTCCTAGGGGCTCCTGCTGGGACACACCTACTCCTGACGCGCACTGGGTGGTCCACGCGAGATGAGCTCGGTGCTGGGGTACTGGCTGTCCCACCGTGGCCTCCTGAGCCCGAGCGGACACGCGTGGGCCCTCTCCGAGGGCTGGCAGGGCCGGAGTCTGGGCCCTCCTGCGTTCCTGGGCGCCTCCGAGGTTCCCCCCACCTCCCTTGGGCCGGGCCGGGACGAGGCGCAGCCCCAGGAACCCTGTGCCACCTGGCTGGCCCGTGGAGGCCCCGCCCACGGGCAGGGCAGCAAGCTCCAGAGCCCCATGGCCGATGCGCCCGACCCTGCAGCCTGCTGGCCGGCTGGAGCCACAGAGACGGCAGGTCTCCCCCGGCCAAGCCAAGAGTTGGCAGCGCGCTCCCCAAAAGCCTCCGCTGGCAGTTCCCGGGAGGATGCAACTGGCTGCCCCTGGCTGGCTCCCTCCCGCTGGTCGGGCAATGCAAAGCCAGACCCACTTCTGCCCCCTGGGGTCCTGGCCTCCAGGGCGCGCTTAGAAGCGGTGCAGGCGGGCCCCTTCGGCACCCGTCTGCCCTTCGCCCGCCCGCCCGCCCGACCGCCCGCCCGCGGAGCCTGCTGCAGCCAGCCCTGGCTCTAGGAGGCTGGCCAGCCGGCACTGCCAACTGGCCCCAGGTGCTAGCTAGAGGCAGCGGCAGGCCTCGGCAGCACACCTGCGGGCGCCCCCAGGCCGCACAAGCATTCTCGGAGGGAAGAGGAGCCCCAGGCCTCATCTCCCTCTGGCTGGCGGGCTCGCCGGCTCGCGCGTGCGCAGTCCAGGACTCCTCACAGGGAAGGCTTGTCTAGGGAGGGGCCGTGCCCGGGGTGGGGGGCGGCTGCTGCTGGGACACACCTACTCCTGACGCGCACTGGGTGGTCCACGCGAGATGAGCTCGGTGCTGGGGTACGGGCTGTCCCACCGTGGCCTCCTGAGCCCGAGCGGACACGCGTGGGCCCTCTCCGAGGGCCAGCAGGGCCGGAGTCTGGGCCCTCCTGCGTTCCTGGGCGCCTCCGAGGTCCCCCCCACCTCCCTTGGATCCCCGGGTCATACAAACATTCTCTGAGGACAGTTCGAGCCCACGGCAGCGTCCTCCTCTGGCTCTCTGGCTCTCTGGCTCCCTGGCTCATGCATGTGCAGACCAGGACTCCCTGTGCTAAGAGCTGGTAGGGCGGGGCTGTTCCTAGGGGCTCCTGCTGGGCCACACCTACTCCTGACGCGCACTGGGTGGTCCACGCGAGATGAGCTCGGTGCTGGGGTACTGGCTGTCCCACCGTGGCCTCCTGAGCCCGAGCGGACACGCGTGGGCCCTCTCCGAGGGCTGGCAGGGCCGGAGTCTGGGCCCTCCTGCGTTCCTGGGCGCCTCCGAGGTTCCCCCCACCTCCCTTGGGCCGGGCCGGGACGAGGCGCAGCCCCAGGAACCCTGTGCCACCTGGCTGGCCCGTGGAGGCCCCGCCCACGGGCAGGGCAGCAAGCTCCAGAGCCCCACGGCCGATGCGCCCGACCCTGCAGCCTGCTGGCCGGCTGGAGCCACAGAGACGGCAGGTCTCCCCCGGCCAAGCCAAGAGTTGGCAGCGCGCTCCCCAAAAGCCTCCGCTGGCAGTTCCCGGGAGGATGCAACTGGCTGCCCCTGGCTGGCTCCCTCCCGCTGGTCGGGCAATGCAAAGCCAGACCCACTTCTGCCCCCTGGGGTCCTGGCCTCCAGGGCGCGCTTAGAAGCGGTGCGGGCGGGCCCCTTCGGCTCCCATCTGCCCTTCGCCCGCCCGCCCGCCCGACCGCCCGCCCGCGGAGCCTGCTGCAGCCAGCCCTGGCTCTAGGAGGCTGGCCAGCCGGCACTGCCAACTGGCCCCAGGTGCTAGCTAGAGGCAGCGGCAGGCCTCGGCAGCACACCTGCGGGCGCCCCCAGGCCGCACAAGCATTCTCGGAGGGAAGAGGAGCCCCAGGCCTCATCTCCCTCTGGCTGGCGGGCTCGCCGGCTCGCGCGTGCGCAGTCCAGGACTCCTCACAGGGAAGGCTTGTCTAGGGAGGGGCCGTGCCCGGGGTGGGGGGCGGCTGCTGCTGGGACACACCTACTCCTGACGCGCACTGGGTGGTCCACGCGAGATGAGCTCGGTGCTGGGGTACTGGCTGTCCCACCGTGGCCTCCTGAGCCCGAGCGGACACGCGTGGGCCCTCTCCGAGGGCTGGCAGGGCCGGAGTCTGGGCCCTCCTGCGTTCCTGGGCGCCTCCGAGGTTCCCCCCACCTCCCTTGGGCCGGGCCGGGACGAGGCGCAGCCCCAGGAACCCTGTGCCACCTGGCTGGCCCGTGGAGGCCCCGCCCACGGGCAGGGCAGCAAGCTCCAGAGCCCCACGGCCGATGCGCCCGACCCTGCAGCCTGCTGGCCGGCTGGAGCCACAGAGACGGCAGGTCTCCCCCGGCCAAGCCAAGAGTTGGCAGCGCGCTCCCCAAAAGCCTCCGCTGGCAGTTCCCGGGAGGATGCAACTGGCTGCCCCTGGCTGGCTCCCTCCCGCTGGTCGGGCAATGCAAAGCCAGACCCACTTCTGCCCCCTGGGGTCCTGGCCTCCAGGGCGCGCTTAGAAGCGGTGCGGGCGGGCCCCTTCGGCTCCCATCTGCCCTTCGCCCGCCCGCCCGCCCGACCGCCCGCCCGCGGAGCCTGCTGCAGCCAGCCCTGGCTCTAGGAGGCTGGCCAGCCGGCACTGCCAACTGGCCCCAGGTGCTAGCTAGAGGCAGCGGCAGGCCTCGGCAGCACACCTGCGGGCGCCCCCAGGCCGCACAAGCATTCTCGGAGGGAAGAGGAGCCCCAGGCCTCATCTCCCTCTGGCTGGCGGGCTCGCCGGCTCGCGCGTGCGCAGTCCAGGACTCCTCACAGGGAAGGCTTGTCTAGGGAGGGGCCGTGCCCGGGGTGGGGGGCGGCTGCTGCTGGGACACACCTACTCCTGACGCGCACTGGGTGGTCCACGCGAGATGAGCTCGGTGCTGGGGTACGGGCTGTCCCACCGTGGCCTCCTGAGCCCGAGCGGACACGCGTGGGCCCTCTCCGAGGGCCAGCAGGGCCGGAGTCTGGGCCCTCCTGCGTTCCTGGGCGCCTCCGAGGTCCCCCCCACCTCCCTTGGATCCCCGGGTCATACAAACATTCTCTGAGGACAGTTCGAGCCCACGGCAGCGTCCTCCTCTGGCTCTCTGGCTCTCTGGCTCCCTGGCTCATGCATGTGCAGACCAGGACTCCCTGTGCTAAGAGCTGGTAGGGCGGGGCTGTTCCTAGGGGCTCCTGCTGGGACACACCTACTCCTGACGCGCACTGGGTGGTCCACGCGAGATGAGCTCGGTGCTGGGGTACTGGCTGTCCCACCGTGGCCTCCTGAGCCTGAGCGGACACGCGTGGGCCCTCTCCAAGGGCTGGCAGGGCCGGAGTCTGGGCCCTCCTGCGTTCCTGGGCGCCTCCGAGGTTCCCCCCACCTCCCTTGGGCCGGGCCGGGACGAGGCGCAGCCCCAGGAACCCTGTGCCACCTGGCTGGCCCGTGGAGGCCCCGCCCACGGGCAGGGCAGCAAGCTCCAGAGCCCCACGGCCGATGCGCCCGACCCTGCAGCCTGCTGGCCGGCTGGAGCCACAGAGACGGCAGGTCTCCCCCGGCCAAGCCAAGAGTTGGCAGCGCGCTCCCCAAAAGCCTCCGCTGGCAGTTCCCGGGAGGATGCAACTGGCTGCCCCTGGCTGGCTCCCTCCCGCTGGTCGGGCAATGCAAAGCCAGACCCACTTCTGCCCCCTGGGGTCCTGGCCTCCAGGGCGCGCTTAGAAGCGGTGCGGGCGGGCCCCTTCGGCACCCGTCTGCCCTTCGCCCGCCCGCCCGCCCGACCGCCCGCCCGCGGAGCCTGCTGCAGCCAGC